>NW_021320101.1:718595-743617 GCF_001605985.2 Dendrobium catenatum
TTTGTTAGTATTTTCTTTGATATTCATTAGTTTTTTCCTATTTAGTTTTTTTTTGATTTTTATTGTTTTGTTTCGTTTGGTTGTTTTATTTTTAGTTTTTTTTATGTGGTTTTTCTTTCTTGAGATATATATATATATATATATATATATATATATATATAATTTTGAGTTTAATAAAATATAAATTTAATTGATTCTCTCATGCATTACACTAATTTAAAATAAATTCTATTATTTTGATAATATCTTCAGCCTTTTTTTTTATATGTGTGATTAAGTGATATATATTTTCTTTGCACTAGATCTAAAATCAATAAAGAACAAATTGATCATATTTATTTCAAGTCCTTAGGTTATCTTTCCTATTTGCTACTAAAGAGAAAATTCGAAAAATGGTGATCACATAAAGCTTATTTGTTAGTTTCAGCAAGCTAAAAACAAAAATTTTTATGAATATTCACTCTAAAACTCTTGAATATATGATATTTAAAAATTGCGTTAATTTTAATACACATAATGATATCTTTGACACAATTCTTTTTCATAGCAAAATTAGTAAGGAATTTGAAAATTTTTGTTAATATATTTGGACTGGACCCTGCCAACTCAAGGAACGTTTAAGGAGAGCCCAGTTTAGAATGCCATCGCAACATAAGCCCATTCTCGCTTGGCCCAGTAGAGGACCCTTTAAAAAAGCCTGTATTTTGCTTATGGTGATAAGAAACAAATCGTAAATATAACAAATCAGCTATATTAGAGAAATAACTTTCCCTTAGGGGCTATTTGGTTGAATTCCAAATGACTGTAAAGTATTCTAAATACAAAAATTTCTAAAATTTTGAAATTTAGTTGGATGAGAAAGGAATGCAAAAAAGTAAATTAAATATATTGTAAATCATTTTTGTTCAATTTTGAAGTGTTTAGTGAGCTAAAATAGCTTAGTAGACTACAAACATCAATGTAAATTTATAAATATTTTTTAGTATATTGAAATGCAACATAATAAATCATTGTGCTGATAAAAGTAATAATTGCATAGCAGTTATACATCACATAATATAACATAAAAGAGTTATTTGATTCCAGACAGAATCTCAAAAAATTATGGTCTCTTATGATTCTCAATATATTTATAGCACCAAAACATTTTCGTAGGCACTAGGACATGACATTTTGCCACTATAACATGCCCATATATATCAGAATACGACTTTTTAATTACTAGAACATGTCGTATATGCACCATAATATACTGCTTCTTTTACAATAATATTTTTCCAATATTATCGATTTATCCAGTAAATCATATAATTCAATCACATTAACATATATTTCATCGTAGTGTAATAATTGAAACATAAATGAGCTAATATCAGAATTGCATAATTTTTTATAACGGTGGATAATATAAATTCCCATTGAAATAAAAATTCATAATTTTACAGCATAGAAAAATTATCAGAGAGTATGTATAACATTTTTTATGACTTTAATCATACTCAATACTATTTGATTGTAAAAGTTCACATTTTTCAATTCTGGGTCAAAATAGGTTAAACCAAATGCTGAACTTAGATGTGTCACAATTCTAGTCGGGAGGAATGTAATCGGGGGACGATAGTTCGACTTAGTTTGTCTAGTAGTGATCTATCTATGTTAGTTGGGCAGTGTTCGTATGGTGACAATCAAATTGTGGTTTGACAAAGGCAGTTACGTAATGTTCATACAACAATGGATTTGAGTTGTGGTTTGATAGCAATAGTCTAGTGGTGGTCCAATGAACAATATGATGATGTTCTTATAACTGTACGTGATCTCACAAAGCTTTGAAAGTGGTCAAATAGTGGGGCTTAGGTAAAGCTCTAGAATTCTTAAAGCCTTTGAGCTCTCCTAAACCTGAAGGTAAGGAGTTTCCTATGCTCCCCCCTTCATGTAGGGAATGAGAGCCTATTTATAGGTTTTGAAAATGATATGCCAAATAAATATAGAGAAATTTCAGAAGACTCCATAGGATAGCCAATATTAATTTCCTTTATCATAGACTGTACATTTGACATTTTGGTGCCTTGATTATATCAAAATTAAGTTATACTGGGCTTGTTGGATTTGTGTCATCAAGATGATCATTTCGACTATAAGCATATAAGATTTGAAGATCATTTGATCATCCATATTCTGTCATAAAATTTCAAATTATGCTTCAAGTATTTAGTATGGGTTCAATCATGATTAAATTGGACTACTTTTGATATTGCTGAGTTTGTCTCGTCAAGCCATTTAGTTTTTTTTTTAACTAAAACAAATTTTATTTGAAAAAAGGTTCAATATAGCACACGACCAAAGTACAAAAACAGGCCAATGAAAATAAAAGTAGATCAACGGGATTACAATTCTCGAAAGGGCCAAAAATTTGATAACAGGTAAGTCAGACGGGCTCAGACCGCCACCTGATTGGCATGCATGGGCCATCGAAGGAGGAATAAAAGGAAGCATCCAAAAATCAAAATCCAGCAAAATTGAAACCTCCACCAAGGTTGCCTACCAAGCGAAGGTCATCCAAGGCGCATGCAGGAAACCTGCTTCATCATTGTCCAGACCCCAAATCTGTGCCGCACTTAAAGCAAATCCAAAATAAGCAAAGCTAGATAAATACATAAATACCAAAAGGAAATTAATTTCTTTTTGGCCTTACGATTTTTAGACTTGTCATTCTTTTTAAGAAAGTCGTCATCTGCAATTAGAAGAGCACCCATAGCTAACTCATTAGTCTCCTCCCCATCATTTGAATAAAAATCCTCATTAAGATCTAACCAATCACATTGCTCTAAAGCGCTACCACCTGCAAGATGAGCCAACAAGCTAGTACTAGAGACAACAATTAGAGGAACATCCACCAAATGCCCCCCTAACACCATCAAGACTCCACCCCAATACACACAATATCAGAAAAATCAAGCCCCTCTAAAGAACGATCACCCCCTGACCCATTACCCGCAGGAGAGTCACCCCTAGAATCAACCGACAGAGGAAAACCACCCTCATTAACGTCTCCAATAGGAACAAAAATACCACTAGTACAAACTACCCGATTAGTTAAGCAATTGTGAGGTTCATCAAACTCACCAACATTAGGATCAGGCGCCACAACCTCGTCACCCTTCAATTATAAATTTATTGAAATCATGCATTTGATAATCTTAAAATTAATTTTTTAAAATTTTAATTTAAAGACGCATCAAGAATTGTGCCCAAAATAGAAAATTTCTTATGACTATCATATTTAAAGAAATAAAGCAATAGCTTTTTCATTCAAATAATTGATAAGTAAATCATTTGAAAAGCTTAGCTTTACAGTTATTTCCTTTCAGTAAAATTTCAATTAAGATATTCTCAAATAATTTTTGATTTGGATGGTCCTCAAATTATAATAATATATTGCACGATGACTATAATACATAAAAAATGAATATTACAATAATTTTAAATATTATTCTCATCATAATATTTATACTTTTATCCACAACAAACATTTATTGACAGAATATATCCCTCAGCTAACTTTCTGCAAACTCAACCACAAATAAATCTTCTGAAAGGTCAAAGCAACGAGTTCGCAGTACTTATTATGTGTCTGTGGTTATCGCAAAATCTCATAATTATTTTAAATCATAAAATATTTTTTCTTTATTTTAAAGGGTAGGCTTTTCTGGTCAGAGATGCTTTAAAATTTGGTGATAATGACCCCTTCGAGCAAGTAGATAAAAATATTAAATGCAAAGACGATTAGCTTATCATTGAGGACTTTATTCATAATTGCCTCTTTACATATTTATTCATAACACTAATTGAGATCAATCAAATTAATTGTAATTTGGATTCATGAAAGTCTCTTCGTCCATTTAAATTTTAAAATTCGGTGCTTATGGAAAGCCGTAACGTAGGGTGTCAATTTTTGACACGACCCGAATCCGAACTGGAAAAATCCGGGTTCGGGTCAACCCGAATCCGAAACGGGTCGGTTCGGGTTGAACAAATCAACCCGTTTTAAAAATCGGGTCTGGTTGACCCAGCAACCCGAAATTGATCCGAAAGTGACACAAAAACTCATATTTGACCCGAAACCCGAGATTGACCCATTTTTTAAACGATTTTGACCCTAAAATTAGCAATTTTAGCTCAAATTCGGGTCATTCGTGTCGGTTCGGGTTGACCTGGACCCGATCGGGTCGGGTTCGGGTTGACCCGAACAGTGTCGGGTCAGTTCTGGGTTCGACCCGAACATGACCCGCTGACCCGAATTGACACCCCTACCGTAACGTCTTCCTTTTAAAATTACATAATCTTGTTGAAAAAGCTGACATTAGTATTTTATGAATTAGGTCAAATATTAACATTATGAGTCTATATTCATTATTATAATTTTTAATCAAACTATGGGGCTACCTGGATACAAAATTTCAGCAGGATTTGTCATTTGAGCAAGCTTTCAATTAAAATTTTGCCAAACTTAAGGAGATGCCTTCTCAAATCACACGATAAATTAAAAGACAACATTTTAAAATAATGACTGTTGCTAATTATTTCGACAAAAAAAAATAAAATTAAAATTGATGACAATCGTTAGGTAACCCAACAATTATTTTGATGGGGGCAAATTCATGTGGCAAAGGGTCTAGTTGTTTAAGAGTTTGCATTCGAGCGTACGTAGGTGGGATACATCAGGTATTGGGTTCAGATGGATGGGTCTAATCGCGAAATCGCGATACGAGAGGGATTGGTTGATTACAAATTGGGAGTTGAATGGCGAGTCGGATCCACGCAAGTCATTTGCGCTTCAGACAACTGCCCAAGGATATGTTGCGTGAGAGCCACTCATTGGGTTACCAAATGATGATATCATTTCTTAAGTTTTTATTTTTAGGTTTTCTTATCTTCATAATAATTAGCAACGGACATCATTTTAAAAATTTGTCCTAAATTAAATACGGATTTGACATTATTTTTCAGTTTTTTGCCCTAAATTTTGGATTTAGGGCAAATTTGATAGTTCGGTGTCATGACTTTCGATCCGGCTTGAAGAACATCATTGAAGGAGGTTGAGAATCTTCAACAAACGACTATTTCAAAACTACTTCACTTCATGCGACGCAGATGAAGTCCAATATCAATGATTCAACTAGCAAATTCAACAACAAGAAAAGCTACCTAAACACAACTCTCCTTGGCCTATTGGTTGAGAGCTTAGGCTTCCAACTAAGAGGTCCAGAGTTCGAGTCCATGTGTATGCGTTGTGTGTGTGAGTTTGACTTAAATGGCCTAAATGTCAAAAAAAAAAAAAACTTATGAAAGTTTACCGAAAAATCCAGATGCCATACAGAAAAAAAAAGCTGCCTAAGGAAAAATACTGACTTTTTCTTTTTACGAATTAATCTAATTATCTATTTATACATATAATATAATCAGTAAAAAAAATACTTAATTAAATAAAAAATATAATTACATTATTTATAATGATTAGTTGTTAGCAATAATAAAAAATAATAATTAAATCATAAATAACTAAAAGATTGATTAAATTTAATTTTAATCTTTCTAATTAAAAACATAAATTATATTTATATTTTGAATGAATGAATTTTATTAAATACTGAGTTGACTTAAATTCAAAGAGCCTCCCGCAAATTTCCAAATAGTTGAACATTATATATGATAAAATGAATTTTCAATTCACAATTCAGACACTGTATGACTCACCATTAAAACAAATTAAACTAAAACCGCCGCAGATGATGCACAACCACTTAAAAAATTAATCGCCGGCGACGGCGCCGTTGAGTTCCGGCGGCATCTTCTTTTCCTTCTTGCTCCAGCTATGCATCCTAATCAACCCATATAGCTTCCTAAACTCCCTTCCACCTTCCCTAATCCCCTCCTCAACTTTACCACCAACCTCTTTCTTCTCCACCGCCGCCGGATTCAAAGAAGCCGACCGTTGCAGAGCGCTGATAACGTTCTTAATCGCCCGGCTCGGTGAACAACGGTTGGCCACCATGATCTCTCCAAGCTCAGCATGACTCAGCTTTCCACCACTTTGAAAACCTTCTTCAACCTGCGCGTATAGCTTATGATCTGTAACGCCGAGGTAGCTGCCCGCCATCGTCTTGAACGCCGTGAAGTCGCACCGAGGAAAGTGGATCTGAAAATCAACCCGTCCCGGCCGGACTACTGCTGGGTCAAGTTCCAAGGCCTCCTTCTCCCCGGTGGCTGTGAAAACCATTATTCTCTCCTCACCGCAACAAGAGAACACGCCGTCCATGAAGCAGAGCACCCCTGAAATCAGCAGTGATAATTAAAAAAAAAATTATATATCGTCGAACCAGGATTTACAGATCTTTCACGGCAAAATAGTAAATGCCAACAAAAATCAAAATTTTTTATTTATAATAATATGTTTCATAAAAAAGAATGAAGAATTCTATAATATTGATGCATTTGATATTTTTTATATTGGTAATAATAAATGTGTTGGTTCCGAATAAAATGTATTTCAGCTTTCACTTATTTACAACCATACCTGAAATTCGCGCCTCGCCGGTGGCGGCGGCAGCCAGGTAGCGGTCAAGGTCTTCAACAAGGATTACTGAACGCGGCGACGTGTCGAGCAGGAGCGACCGGAGATCGCCGGCGCTGGAAACTCGGGAGAGATCAAGCTCGTATACGTTGTAGCAGAGGAAACGCGCCATGGCGGCCACGAAGCTTGACTTGCCGGTTCCCGGCGGGCCGTAGAGGAAGTAGCTGCGTTTCCAGACCCGGCCCAGCCGGGAGTAGTAGGCCCGGCCTTTTAGGAATAGCTCCAAGTCAGCCCGAATCCGGGCCTTCAGCTCTGGGTCCATTACCAGCGTGTCAAACGTCGCCGGGTGGCTCATCGTCACCGACCTCCACCTCCGGCCGCTGCGGCCGGCAGCAGCGTTTGAATACAACTTAAACTCCTTTCTCCGGAGCTCGATTTCCTCCGCGACGGTCTCGACGTGCCGTAAATACGGTCGGAGCACTCGATGGCGGTCCTGGCGGCGGAGGCGGAGCACGAGGGCGTCGCCGGAGTCGGCGCCAGAGAGAAAATTCCAGGAGAGGCGGGCTCCGAGGAACGAGTCGATGACGTTTTGGCCGGGGATGAGGTGGACGGAAAAGTCATTGGGGCGGGAGTGGAAGGAAAAAAGGGATGTGTGGTCGGAGTCTTCGGCGGCGGGGAGGGCGGCGACGTAAGCGGCAGCCTTGCGATAAAGGGGGTTTTCCGGCGAGTCATCGTCGCCGTAGCGACGTATGGTGAAGGTTTGATGGGCTTGGGTGTGGGCTTCGACCCAACGAAAAAGGCGGGAGAGGAGGAAAAGAAGGGATTTGAGGGAGATGATGGTGCGGAGAAGAAAAAGGAAGCAGGCGGCAGCGATCGCTGTGGACAGTAGATCGCCGGCCGCCGGTGAAATCATGGTTAAGAGATCCTGGGATTGGTTCAAAAGGAAGAGAGTCTCGATTGCGTTAAAATGTAGAGTGGGTGAACTGAAATTAATTTGGTTGTTGGGTGAGCCGATGATAATGTTATAAATTGAGAATTCAGGACCGATTTGACGTGCTTTGCCATTTAATATTCTATCAAAAAGCATATATAAATACAATTCAAAAAATATTATATATAATTTATATATATCTTAAATTTTATTATTTATAAACATAACATTTAAAATTATAAATAATGTTTTTCTCAAATTTTTTTATAAATGTTAGAGTGGATGAAAGCGTGAGACTCGGTAGCGATGATTAGCAGGCTTATGTAATACCTATAACTCTTATGCTTTGGCCTAAAGGGCCTCATAATTTTATCCTATTGGTGTAACTTTCCAGGAGGTCACGTATCATAATTTTTTTTTAGGATGAGCATGCTTAACTATAGAGTTTATTACATGAAATTGCAACAATTATATCAAAAGGTGCTTCAATGTTTAAGTTTTTAGTTCTTTTATTTAATAGATTTAACAATCACTCCCACGTAAGTAACTAATATCTTGTTAGCATCTTTATCCCATAATCATAATTCTCTCCCCTTCTTCGACTCCCATGTCATCCATATCGAATTTTGCCTTAAAGCATCAAGATCATAGACCCTTGACCTTGACTCAAATCATAGCGAACTTATGAGAACCCTAGCAAGGAATTTAGTCCATTTAGGTGACCTCCTTAGCACCTCATCTTAATATACGTATATAATTTCATTGGTGATCCTCACAGGATAATTAGTGCCAATTTGTTGTGGCCCAGAAACCATGAAATTGAGACCCAACAGCAGCTCTGTGACATCATTTTTATAATACACTTTTTTTTTCCTATTTAAGTGATTGACTCTTCCTCTCAAGTTGGATGACACCATGTTAATTGGTGCTCAAAATCATCTCAATTAATGCTTGATGCCATTTGTGTTCTTGTTGACTCTCACCCGAATATCAACCTCTTTGGACTTTCAATTCATGTTGTTCCCTCTAAGACCCTTCTATTTGGTTTTCTCTCTTGATGTTGTCATACTTTCCTCCCAAGAACTTGTCCCTTCAACATAGATAGATTGGCTAGACCTAGTCGACTATCTAAACATACTTAGGGATCTAATCTAACCTAATCAAATAATATCATGTAAGACTTGACGTTTGCTTAAACCAATCTCGAGATTAAATCACAGTGACTTATAAAATTCTTATGAATTAATTTTATCTCTTAATCATAGAACATTGGGCTATCTTGAACCCGCTTAAATTTAATTGAGACTTAAGTGAACCTAAGGAACTCTAAAACTTAATTTATTGCACTCAATTATACTAATGTAAATCCTATTTATGACCAAACCCAAGGCCTAGATGGCCAAACCACCTAAATCAGAAAAGCTAGCTTGACCCAAATTAACATAATCGACTTTTTAGCTAGTTAGTTCAAGTTAACCCGACCTATTTATGATCATTACTTTAATTCAATTGTACATAATCATCTCTACCATACATGTGGACAATAATATTAAAAATTATCAATGATGAAATGATTCAATCTTTGGTGTAGTTTGACTCAACATTGTAATGGCTAGTTTAACTAACTTTATAAGGATTTTAAAGGTAGTCATTCAAAGTAATTTAGAAAATGTTTTTGATGTTTCCATAGTAGGGTTTTTTTTAATATAATTTTTTAGTGAATATTTTAATGGGTATTGAAGATTATAAATATCATATATAAAGTGATCAAATGTTAAGAAAAGAATGAGTTTTTGAGTTCTTACATGCTAAATCCTTATTGTGAGAAAAGTGAAAAAAAATAAAATCATAGTGTTCGTCTAAGAAATTTTATCCTTGAGTCTTTTCATTTGAGTAAAATCATTCTTCACTCAGTCTCTAAGATTATTTTTATCTTAGATATTACTTTTATCTTTTAAATCATCTATTGGATTTTAAATTGCATCATATGAATAGAATTTATTTGTTGATTCACTATTAAAGTTAAAGAAAATTTTAGCATTGTATATGACAGTGGGTAAAGTTAGGTCTTTTACGACTTTTTTGGTTACTTTAGACGAAAATAAGTTGAGCTTGTGCTGGTGAGCTTAGGAATAGCGAAATCCTAAGTCGATGGAGGCTAGGGTTTAGACATGGACATATGTTGATTGAGTGATTGCAGTTCATAAACATCTGTGTATATATCTCTTCATATTTTAGATTTACTTGCTCACATTTTTCTACTCACTTATTGTTGCTTGAATGACCATACGACGTACTTAATATTTGATGTAATTCTTTTCTCTTAAGTTCATTTTCTTTACTTGTATTGGAAGTTGTATGTTCTTACATTTAGAATTTTTCCTTAGATTGTCATATTTTGTGTCTTATTGTGAACAATTATGTCATTTTGGTGCATAGTGATTTGCTTGGCATAACTTAATAAATGTTTGTATGATATCTTATAAAGTTTATTATCATTAAATTACTAATGAATGAATTATAATACATAAAATTTACACTAAGACTCATGGAATAAATAAAATATAAATATTGGAAATATCGACGGAGCCACCACAGATTATAATTTAGATTTATTAGGGACAGCATTTTTACTTCATTCTTTTTCAGGTTACAAGCATATTTTTTATTTTGCCACTAATTTTGGTACTAAAAAAATTGCTATTTTCAAATGCTTTGAAAAAATATTTTTTTAGAATTTTTTTAATTATCTTTATAAAAAAATTACAGTCATAAATGGATTCTATGGGGATATGGGCGCCTTCTGGAGGGGAATCATAATGCGCCAAGTCAATTTTCTGGCATGTATCATGACTGTGTAACGATGTGCACCGAGTGACGTGACATATTCTGATTCATCTTCAAATGATCCGCACAAAATAATTTCTCCGCAGACGAACTCTTCTACAAATGCTGTTGTCATCATGATTAAAAGCTTTCGGCGCATCCAATAGGCATAATCGTAATATATAAGTCAAAGCTCTCAACATCTTTAGCTTTCGAGGATGCCTTGAGAAGGTCTACTTTTCATTTTGTCAAAAAAGATGAAACGCAAAAAAAATAAAAATAAATGTGATTGTTATTTGTAACAACAAATTATGTTGAAATGTCCGGACATAAACTATATCACCATAATTTTAAAATCCTATCATATGCATAAATGAATATATATAATTTATTTATTTTATGGACGTCGTCCGGAGGCAAATCAGAATGCGACTCGTCATTTTTTTGCTGTGTGTCACGACTGTGTACCAGGTGGCTTGGCACATTGTGATTCACCTCTGAATGATCCGGTGTACATATAGAATAATTTCTTTCTTTGTGGGGACCATCGGATATGTGCATATGTGCCCGCTCTTTACAACTACCGATTATCTGTCATATGCATATGGACACATATGCGAGCATACAAGCTGATTGATTTGTATTATTTAAATCAAATATATTTCAGATGAAATTTTAAACTTCCCCAAAATTTATCTAAAATCACTAATCAAATAACTATTTTTTGTTCTCCGCCCATCTCAGCTAGCTTGTGTGGCACGCTCTAGCTGGCTTAAGCCATCTAAAGACCAGCTTACTGATTTAATACGATAAATATAACTAAAAAAAAGAAGAAGAAACATTTCAAATCCTACTTCTATTTTCTCCTACAAATTCTCTCTATCAAATCGAGCCACTTTATTGATTTTATTTATTTTATTTTCCCTCATCTTCTTTATAAATATTCCCTTTTCAGTATGAAAATAATTGAAGGCATATTGAATCCGTCAACGTCGGCATTATAATCATAGGTGTCTGTTCAACCGTCCAATCCAATTGAGGTGGCATTTGGCAACCATTGGATCCAATCAATTTTTCCAAAGTTATTCTGTTTTCTGAGCTGAAGCAAATTTTTTTCTATACAGTCGGAGCATTGCAATCCATACAAGGCCCAGCCCATCGCAGTCCAGCATCACTTCTTATGGGCCAAGAAGACAGGCTGAGTTTCTGTGTTCGGTTCTGCCTGTTTGAAATGGTACCTTTAATTACCTGACGGCCCTCCAAACGAGCCCACCTACGGGATATGCTCTCGCTCCGCAGCTGGTGTCAGAGGCTGGTCTTCGTCGAAACCGAAAGGCGCGTGTTTTCCATGGCGACGACGGCCGCCTTCTCCACGGGCTCCCCAAACCCTAACGCACTCAAGAGAGTCGGCACGCACAACGGAAGCTTCCACTGCGATGAAGCCCTCGGCTGTTTCATGATCCGCCTAACGGAAAAGTTCGCCGGCGCCGAGATCGTTCGGTCCAGGGATCCGCAGGCATGCTTTTTCTCTTCTCCGCTGCTTTTTGTATTTAGGGTCAAGGGTCCAGGGAGCATTAAAGAAACATTTTGAAAAATTGATCTGTTCTGTTAATGGAATGAGATGGTAGAAGAAGATGAGTGTAAAAGATGGAAGCTTTTTAATTCTTTAAGGAAGAGGGAGGACGGTAAAATAAGGGGCAAAAAACGAAAAAATCTTTCTCAGCATTACATAACTCGAATGAGGATAGTTTGTTTGCCAAACCTGGTGCTCTTATTTTGCTTTCAGGTGCTGGATACCTTGGATGCAGTTCTTGATGTTGGAGGCGTGTATGATCCCAGCCGCGATCGTTATGATCATCATCAGAAAGGTTTCAATGAGGTTTTTGGTCACAGATTCATCACCAAACTTAGTAGTGCTGGACTTATCTACAAGGTATCATATAAATGTCAAAGAATGATCAAGGAAAGCTTACATAATTTTTTCTTTTTTTCAATGCAATGCTTGAGCTAAAAACTTGGTCTTGTGGCGTTCTGAAACTGGTGATTTTGGAGGCAGATCTTTTTTTATTAGATTTAAATGAGAATTTGATTCTTAACAGGACACAATGGAGAAAAAGATTCATGTAGCAGGTCCGACGTATTGGGATAAAGGCTTGATGTTGTTGTTGTTGATCATTTTATGTCTGTTTTCTTGTCACAGCACTATGGGAAAGAGATTATTGCCAAGGAGCTTCAGCTTGATCAGGAGCACCAAGATGTTCTGCGGCTCTATCTGGCTGTGTACAAAAGCTTTGTTGAGGTACTTATTAGTGATATTCTTTGAAGACTAAATCATCACATATTTGTACATCTATTTATTTAGCACATGGGATTACATGCTTAAGTTGGATGGATTTTTGTTGTTGATAAACTCTTTGGTGGAATTTAATGATTTTTTTGTCTTGATATGTGGTGATAATTAAATCAAATTGACGAGCTTGTGATGACCTTAGGAGAAAATGCAGATTTAGGCTTCGTTCGGAACGGTTTTCTTATCGCTTCTTAAAGCAGCTTTCTGATAATTTCTGTGCTAGAAAGAAACTTTAAGAAGCAGTAAGAAAGCCACCCCAAACAAAACTTTAGTTACTAGACAACACATTCAACACTCAAGCATATGGATATGTGAACAATAAGAAACAGATGTGATTGGCAATGGAATGAATTGTATATGTGTTAATTCATGTTTTGTTCACTGTAACAGTCAATTGATGCGATTGACAACGGAATTAACCAATACGAAACGGATCTGCCTCCAAGATATGTGAACAACACACATTTGTCGTCAAGAGTTGGGCGCTTAAATTTGGATTGGGTGGAACCCGATCAATCTGCAGCGAAGGAAAATGAAGCCTTTCAGCGGGCAATGATTCTTGCTGGTGGAGAGTTTTTGGAGGTTGGATTCATTTATGATCCCATTTCTGATCTTTTTTGTGTTTCTAAGTGTTTTGATTGTACTATGTTATTATTTGTTCAAATATCAGTTTTACAATTTAAGCGCATGTTATATTCAATTTTTATTTGATTTCAGAGCATTGGTTATCATGCAAAATCATGGTTACCTGCAAGGTCTATTGTTCTTGAATGCATAGAATCGAGGATAAACATCGATCCGAGTGGCGAAATCCTCGTTCTCAATAAGTTTTGCCCTGTAAGATTTCTTATAGTATCTTGTTCTTATCTTAATTCACCGAGATTATATAGGTGTTGTTGGTCTTATCTTATAATCACGCATTCAAATTTCCATCTCTATTATTTGTTGGTTGATCTGTGCATTGCTCGACTTTTAATTAATCTAATACTCAAATACAAGTTTTCCTTAAAATTGTTAGCTTTATTAATGCTGTAGAGTTAAAAAAACTAAAATCTTTTCATTTGAAGACTCATTGTATAGGAATTAAAAAAAAAATTCACTGTGAACATTGATTGTTGAAGGATGGAACTTATAACTTGAGCATTTGGAATGTTTCTTAATTCTTTTGCAAAATCTTAATTATGTTGAGTAGCTGGATCTATTAAGGTATTCTGTATTGAAATAAGAAGTGGATTAAAGCTCTATTAACTTTGAACAACAGTGGAAGCTTCATCTGTTTGAGCTTGAAGAGGAGTTGAAGATTGATCCACCCATCAAATATGTTCTATATCAGGTAAATCCTTCTATCATCTAATCATTGTAAAGTTAGAACTCTAAAGAAGTTCAAATTATTTCCGTAGGATGATCGAAGCAAAAGTTGGCGAGTTCAAGCAATTGCAGTGTCGCCGGATAAATTTGAGAGCCGAAGGCCTCTCCCCTTGCCATGGAGGGGTCTGAGGGATGAAGAATTGTCAAAGGAGTCTGGAATTCCCAGATGCGTCTTTGTTCATATGAGTGGATTTATTGGCGGAAATCATACTTATGAAGGCAGCTTAGCTATGGCAAGAGCTGCTCTCCAGTTTCCTACTGAGTAGCTGTTTACATGGTTTAGTGATTATTAGAATTTCTTTGTGGGAAACATATTTTCTTGTTTTAATTGATAATTTTCATAAAGCATTTAGTTTATTTTAAAAACTATGAAGTTACATAATCATAAAGTTTTATTTTTTTTGTTTGGAGAGTTGGTAGTCTATTTTTTATGACTTCATTTATTCACAATGCAGTTTTTGCTAAAATATATCAGAAAAGTATTTGGATAATCTTATAAACTTGTCAAGTTTGTATTAATTAATTTGCAGTAGGTATAACAGTTTGAACAGGTCTGTCTATATGAGTAGCAGGATTAGGTTCCCAAGTAATGCTAATATTTTTTTTTTAAACATACTAGCCAATTATAAGTGGACAAAAAGAATATGGAAGATCCTCAATCCAGAGTTCAGATTTGAACAATTTTACAACTTGAAGAAAAATGAGAGAAGTTCCCTCAAAGGATCCTCTAGTTGTCCAATGGTTGGTAGATCAGCTTCTTTCCTTTGCAGACTAGTAAGAACCCGCAAAGTGGAGAAAATTATTCTGTGCGGAATCCGAAAGTGTTCGGAGGCGAATCCGGGCATGCCATATCACCGGGGCCGAGTGCATCCGGTGACGTGGCGCATCCAAAATCATCTCCGAATCCATTCGGATTCCGCACAAAATAATTTCTCCTAAAACCTTCTAAATGTGACATGTCCTTTCACTAGAAGGTGCTAGTGAATGAGTAGGTTCAAAGTTTTGCACGTTCAATCTATAGTTGATAGGTGCTTGATCTATATTATAATGACTACCTATTGTTTGGGAAATAAAATATATAGTCTGTTTGCCTTGTAATATCAGATTAAAAGGGCTATCTTATTGAAAGTTAAGTGTTGGAAACATTACGATGAGATTAAGAAGGTTGTTGGCTAATTTGGGCAGTGACATTTTGCATCTTTTGTTCCTCCATTGTATTGCTTGCAGCTCTCGGGTTTTCATATAGTTTTGCTAACAACGATGATAAGTAGCTCCCATTCATCCGATTTAAACCACCCATGGATGGCCACTGTCTTGGCCCAGGCAATCTGATGGCTTCAATGATATTCTGTGTGAACGCTTTATGCTTTATTTGTCTAGTTTTTTGTTGGTCTGATGCTTCTTCGTTCTGGTTATTGTGTGCCTAAAATTGGAAATATTAGGCCACTGAAATTCAACGTAGATCCACTTATTTCCCAACCAAATAAGCTGTCAAAGTAATTCTAGTTTTATTATATATATTATTTTGCTCCAATTCCTTCAACCCAAACACAGTAATAAATTCCCATCTTGAAAAAATTCTATAAAGAATTCTTATATGATAAAAGCTTCATTCCTTTGGTTTTGATCTGGAGACTATTCTTAAACTTTAACTAATTATTTAGACAATAGATGGTTAATCCGATAACTATAATCTGATTTATAAACCTAAACTAAAGAAAGGAAGTATAAGAAAGCCAAAAACTTCATGAACATCTAATTAGGCTTGATTATTAAAAAAAAAAAAAGCATGAGTTATGGTTGATATTAAGGGGATGGATCTTGAAGAAAGAGACTCCAAATATCTGAAAGTTACTGTTCTTAAAAAATGTCCGTGCCAATGAAAAAGATGAGCCACCTGAATTTCTAAGAGCCGACAAATTATTGATGAAGGTGCCTCTTGTAAGCTCACTGGTTCATATTTCAAAAAAATCTAAAATAATAATAAACAGGCGAACCGACATTTAAACCTTATTTTTTGAATCCCAGATGCAACAGGTTGTAGCTAACCATGTCATTTTATATGTTAAGGTTGAAATATGGTATGAAATAGACTGGATAATTCCAAAGCCCAAAAGGAAAAGAATAGAGAAACGAATCGTTTGGGATCAACATGCATAGAAGATCTAAATAACACACCGGGAATTGGGAATGATGGCTATAGCAGTTTTGAACTAAATAAGCAAACATAACTGAACCACATCACTTGTAGTGTTAACACATTCTCCAACAAACATAATAGCAAATGCATGTATAACATAACTGTGATGCAGTACTACGAAAGAAATTAACATACCTGAATCATAGAATGAAATTGCTTTAAAGTTCAAAATAGAACTTGGCCTCATTTTAGACAATTATTTTCTAAAGAAAACAAAAAAAAGTTTAGTAATTGAACGTAGCAACACTCACTAACTATACAACAACCACAATAAATGAACTAAAATTCATAATGCACAAGGACAGACCATATTATTGTTAGTGAGAGCAGTTTAAAGAGGATCAAAATTATGTGAGATATATCATAAGTTAAACTCATTTTCAACACAAAAGATAAGGGTCTATTTGGGTAAGCTTTCTCATTATTTTGCTTTTCAGATCATAATTGCAATTCTAGTTGACTATTGCTTTCTTATTACCTTCTGGTTGCTTTTTAAAAATTCTATGATAGGAAGCTGATTTTTATAACTAGAATTGCTAATGTATGGTAGCTTTAAGAAACAAGTTATTCAAAATTTTAAAAAGGAACATATTTATGATATTTATGACTAAAAAAAAGCTACTTTCCACATAACAGCCTCACAATCACATTTTCAAAATCCTGCCATTGTCTCAAACAGATCCTAAATCTACGATGAAAGGGTCAACCACTTATTTTTTTTACACAATATATTTTTTAGCTAGCAGATGCGAGAATAAAAACCCAATGTTCTCAAAAGCCTTAACAATCTATTCGCATGTGAAAATTAAATATAAATTTTTCTCAAAGTCAACAAACATCATTCATGAATCTACTGTGAGAGTCATACTTATGAACCTTGCTAAAATATAATAAAAGGTATCAAAGATCCATAAACAACAAGAACTACTCGATCCTAGCCAAACCAAAAAAGGCTTTGATACAGCTCGATTATAAGTGTGGGCTAAGCATAATCAAATACCTGATATCTTAGTGCTCATATCAACTTTTAATCCAAAAAAGCTTAAAGCCTGTGGAAGAGAGCTAATCATTTGGTATGTCTATGCCAACATATTGTTTATCTATATGATGTAAAACTAAACTCAAAAAACTCATATGCCTCAATAATTATAACTACAAAAAGCAGTAGCCATTTAGGCTGCACCAATAAAGTTACTTGCACTTCCACTAAACAGACATAAAATATACTAAATGAGCTAAAAAAATATTAAAAAAGAAAGTGCATGTTTATCATCCACAAACTAATCAAGATACATGGTACAAGGCTACAATAATTAAAATATCTCTAACAAAAAAATGTGAATTGAAGTAGTTTAGAAGCCTACGAAAAGAAAGAGTAGATATGTGAGCAATATATAAATGCGTCATATCAACAAAGCTAAGGAAATTAAATGGCGCAAATGAAAATACCGAATGTTCGGACAGTATATTTCATCACCAAAGAAAGCAATAGCAAGATATCATTTTAAATAGAATATTTATACCTAATTCTTTAATGGAATTTGGAAGTAGTTCACTGCACTTAGATTTTAACGAAATTAATCTACAAGTAACAATAGAATATAATCAATATATAGCCTTGCACATACGCATGTTTGACGCATGTTTAATAGAAGTGATGAACATAATCATATTCCATTAATTCAAAATGAAGTTAGGGGCTAAGGTGAACAAAACTTGATCTTTTTGGTTTCCAACCACTTTTAATTGAAATATTAAAACACGTTAATTTTAAACTCCAATCATCAAACAGGTAATCCAATTATAATCTCACAAAGTACTATAAACTTTAAAAAGGAAAAAATTATATATATATATATATATATATATATAAATGATCAAAATGATATCTTGACTCTTTATGAAGGACCAAAATGATCCCAACTATATTAAAATATCATTTTGGCCCCTCAAGATTTTAGAAATGAATCAAAATAGTCCTATGATGGGATTATTTTGATTCTCATTAAAGGAATTGAGGGAATAAAATAGTCTTTTAATATAGTCGGAGACTATTTTGTGTTAGGCCGGTTCACTCTAAACTGGCCCAGCCGGCCCAAGGGCCGGCTCAGGTTTATAGGAGGTGGAACATGTCAGCCTCCCATACTCTTGCCCGCCCACATGGTGGGCCCCAACTTGCCTAATGGATTTCAAATTCAAAAGGAGGGGGCGGCTAGGTCTTGGGAGGGAGATTAGATTAGGAAAGTGTTTGTATTAAGAGCAAGAGATGTTTAGGGAAGGATTATGATTTGATTTGTTCTCAATTAGGATTTCTTGACGACTTGGGCTCTAGACTCTCTTGTCTAGAGATTTGAGAGAGACGATTCTCCTCTCGAATTGAGGATCTCTTGTATCTTATTTTCATTATTGCTTGGCTTTGATTTTCCTACCGCAATATATTGTTTTGAGCTGTTTTCACCCAGATTTCGCATTATTCTCACTGTTTTTCAACAATTGGAGATAGGTTTGCTTGCGAACTCAAGTATTAGCCTTAGGGTTACTTGCGAACTCAAGTATTTCCTATCAAAATCATGACGAAATATCATAAAACTGATTTGATGGACATTAAATAAAAAAGTTGGGCCTAAATTATGTTCAAGCTATTAGAGATATGCACACATAAATTTGAGTAGCATTAGAACTAGTTAAGTGATCAAAGAGCTTCTAATCACAGTAGGAATACATTAAGTTTTAGCATTAAACCTTGTTATAATGATGTCCTATTTTTGTGTTGCTATTTGGAACAAAATAAACTTATAATACAACTTAAGCAGCCTTCAAAGATGAGAGGAGAGATTGATCATCATCTCCATATTCTCTCCTCATTAACTACAAAGAGACTAATGAAAGCTTGTTGTCTGCTCTGGTGATGATGAAGCTAAAAGGAGAGGTCAGTTAGCAAGTGAGGGAGCTTGGGGTCTAGTTAGGCTATTGAAGAAGAATTAATTAGTAGTAAATGAGGGAGAAGATGAATAAGAGCATAGCGAGGGAAAGGGAGAGAATTGAGAGAAGAAGAGGAGGGACATAAGAGCAGCTGATTAGGCTAGAGGATGAGAAGTGAGGGAGAGTACAAGTTTTTTTTTTTTTCATCATCAAAGAACTTCATACTAAAAGAGTGGTATAAGGTACCATTTAGTTTGGGATTTGATTCTTGAAGGCAATGTCTATTTGAGAAAGACAGCAAGAAAGAGAATCATGTAGACATGCTCACAAAAGTGCTACCAGTTCAGAAATTAATCTACTGTAGGAGTTTAGTGAACATTTGAGCTCATGACTGATTGTTCATTTGTTTTGAAGAATTATGCTTAACTTGATCCCTTGAGAGGGCGGGTATGTAGGCAACCATCTTGGTGTAGTCATTCTGATTAGAGTTTCTTTTATCATCTTCCACTTTCTGAATTGAAAGATGAGATAGAGATTGTTGATTTGGAAATCTTTCAAAATCTAAATGAGCTTGGATTAGGAAAGCATTTAGGGGCTAATTAATGCATTAATTAGAAGATTTGTTTTGGGATTTGATTGGATCCAATATGGCATCAGTTTGATTTGTCATATTATTGTATTAATTATATTTTTCTTCAGCTGTAGATCAGGAGGTAGAAGATGATGTTGAGGATGAGGTTTCAGCTCAAGAATCTATTGCTAAGAGTATGACCAGGCGCTATAATATCCCAAAACCAGCTTAGTTAAGGGACCACATGACATTTACACTTTCAGCCACAGAGGCTGAAATTCCAAGTCACTACAAGAAAGTAGTGGACAATCCAGATGGTGATCTGTGGAAGAGGTATATGAATAAAGATATGGAGTCTCTTCAAAAGAATAATTATTTGGAGGTTTGTGAAACTTCCTCTAGCAAGGGAAGTCATTGTAAAACCCCTTAAGTAAAAAAAAGCTAAACTCTCAAATGTCGAGATGCCTTTTGATATAATGGTTGAAGTTTCATTTAAAAACTCTGCAGTTAAGCGCACTCATCTCAGAGTAATTATGAGATGGGTAATCTGCTGGGAAGTTACACCAATATGATAAAACCGTGAGGTTCTCAGGCCAAAGCAGATAGTATCTCGATAATTAAGAGTTTGGGTTGCAGTCATTAGGTGCAAATGGGAATGTGCAAAAAAGGAAGTATCTCATGGAGCTGATGTGCGGTACAAGGCTAGGCTGGTGGCAAAAGGCTCAGCGCAACGGGATTGATTATGATGAGGCGTTCTCCCCAGTGATTAAGCATCTCTCAACCCACAGTCACTTTCCAATTGTAGCACACTATGGTCTGATTTTGGACCAACTCTATTCAGACATTGCACAAGCAGTTGGTGTTGTGAGCATGTTTATATATGATCTGATAATAAGTCATTGATAGGATGTGAAAAGTGCCTTGAGATATCTGAATGGTACAGTTGATGCAGGCTTGATATTAGAGAGATAGTTGTGCTATCAAGCATGCTAATATAAGGTACCATTTAGTTTGGGATTTGATTGTCGAAGGCAATGTCTATTTGAGAAAGAGAGTTACGAAGGAGAATCCAACATACATGCTCACAAAAGTACTACAAGTTTAGAAATTCACCTAATGTAGGAGTTTAGTGAACATTTGAGTTCATGACTGATTGTTCACTTGTTTTGAAGAACTATGCTTGACTTGATCCCATGAGAGGAAGGATACGTAGGCAACCAACCATCTTGGTGTAGTCATTCTGATTTGAGTATGTTTTATCATCTTCCACTTTCTGAAGTGAAAGATGAGATGGAGATTGTTGATTTGAAAATCTTTCCAAATCTAAATGAGCTAATTAGGAAAGCATTTAGTGGCTAATTAATACATTACTTAGAAGATTTGATTTGGGCTTTGATTGGATCCAATATGGCATTGATTTGATTTGCCATATTATTGCATTAATTATATCTTTCTTAATTGTTTTGTCTCAAATCTATAAATTAAGGATTTGATAGCTGTTGTGTAAGAGAGAGCTAGAGAGAGCCAATTGTAACTTTTTTCCTCCACATTATAGTGAAATCATCCTTTCCCTGTAGAAATATGCATCTTCGTCGAACCACGTAAATCATCATGTTCTTTGTGTTGATTGTGCTTAGATTCTGAATTTGTTTTCGTTGTTTGCACAACATGCACACCATAGGAATGAATGGAGTATTCACAATGAAAATCTCAAATAGAAGTAACAAGTCTAAATGTTGATGATGTGTACATAAAAATGCATAAAGATGTAAATGTATATGAAAGCAATAACAAAAGAAGAAAACCATAGGGATAAACCTTGCAAAAGTGACACAAAACCAACAGCATCAACAGTTCATAAGAGTATATTTCAAGAATATATGTTATGGGCTACAATAGTATATAACTATAAAGCCAGTAAGGGAAGAAACTCTAGATGACATATATCCATTTTCTTTTCATACGCATAATCAGAGAAGCTCAAACAGTTTAATCGTGGTGAGAGTTAAGATTAACTGAAAAAGCAGGGCCATTTTCAAATTAGTCTCGTCCATCCTAGCAAGTTGAGACATTCTATATTAAAGATTAGTATATAAGATGCAGAGAGAGAAGACTTCAACAAAAAACCAGTTGAGCATAAAACGGCAAACAAGAAAACAAACCTGAAACTTCACTCCAATCCCATATCAAAACAATTGGCATACGCATTAAAATCGTAAATTAATCAATTGAATTGTCGTCTCAATTATTCAAATATACTTCTTCCGACTCAGGATCGTTCATCTTTCCTGGTCTTTATGGTTACATGTGATCTAAAGAATGATGCATAAGACTTTTAACTACGAACAGCCTTCGGAATTCAGCACTATAAGAAAATATTCTACGTAAGAGGTGACCAAGGGAGGCACGGAAAGCGGAAAATCGAGAACCAACCCTAGACGGGCACGTATCTTTTCAAGACCTGCTTACCGGCCATTGCAGCTCCAACCATCAACCCTCCGATCGCCCCCGCAATCGCTGCAGACCTAGGCCCATTAGCCGCCTTGAAAAACGCCCCGGTCCCGAGGCCCGCCACCACGCTGTTGATCCAATCATCACTGCCCCTTACTGCGACCAAGCCGCTCTCCGTGCCAGCGTACAGGAGCCCAATAACGCCCAGCCTATTGCCAAATCTCCGGCCGTCCTGACCGGAAGAATTGAGGACGCGGCTGATGCGGAGCTTTACGGTTTCCCCCGGCTCGGCAGATCGGAGGCCCTTGTAGAGACCGACAGAGGCGCCGCCAACCGCTCCACTGAGGTAGCCGATGCCTGTGAAGTACGTGAGATTCTCGCCCCAGGAGCGGCGCTGGGCAAGAGACTCTTCCTGGAAGAGGAATTCCGGCGATGTGGGGAGGTCGTATATGGCGCGGTAGGGGATCTGGAGGTCCTTGTAGGGATCGTAAATTCGTCGGCCGGGTTGTTGTTGGTTGTCGGAATTGTCGCCGCTACCGTAGCCTAAAACTCTCGAATCCTCCATCGCAATTTTGACCCTTCCTAGTTTTTTTTTTGGTACTTGAAAAACGACGAGGCTTTGTGCCTTTGTGGCGGTGAAGACGTTGAGAAGCTCCGCTCTCTTGCTTGGGCGAGGGCTCCAACTCCGGCGCCTACCGAACTGTAGAAAAAACAATTATATTGGACTTCGCGAGATTCTTGACTGAGAAGACGTGTCACGTATTTTTCTTTCCTGGAATTATAATAACAAAATTATGAAGGGACTCTCATGTAATTTGGCCCCTCAAATTTATATTATAATTAATACCATTTTTCCCCAAAAAAAAATAAAACCATAAATTACACTAATTTTAATCATAATAAAAAAAATATTCAAATTCAAATTTTTTTCCAATTATAATTATAATTTAAGTAAATTAACATATTATTTCTCATAAAAATATGATTTTACGAAAATCATTCCATTTGCTAGTTTTTATTTATTTTCAATCCTTTTGTTCCATTTCTTTAATATTAATTCAAAATTAAATTGTCGTGACTTTTGAAGTTGATAAATAAAATGAAAAAATCTTAAAACATAACTTTTGATGAAATATTTAGTAATATTACTCTTATAATAAATGTTCAATTTGATATTGACTTTGTCTTTCATTTTTTAGTTTAGTGACATGCAAAATCATAAAACGAATTTTTTGACGAGAGTTGAGAGTCATCAATATTTCCTAAAATTTCATAATAGTAACTATCTTTAAAAATTTTTGGAATATAAAACTCCATTTATCTTGCCACTCATATGAAAATTATTTGACTACATTAGGCCACAAAAGAAAGATCTTATCAATATGAAATAAGTTTTTTATTATCCACATAGAAGACATGCATGCAAAGTAAAGATTATCATAAATCTCCAATTACTCATTATATTGCTTGGAAGTTGAGTTAAATTTGAGACCAAGGGCATAAAAATATTGGCAGATTTGAAGCTCTTAAGGGTGACCATCTAAAAATGCAAAAAGTGCTTAATAGAACATTCATTAAAGCTTAATTTAGGACAGCTTTTCTTACTACTTTTTAAGCCAGTTTTTTTTTAGTACAAAATCTTTTAGTTTAAGAAATTTTTGTACTAAAAAGTTACTTTATTAAGTCAGAAGCCATCACTCAGCCCTCACCAGGAACTCAGTGTACTAGGCGTGAAGCGGTGAGCCTGAAGGCTTACAATCTGCTGAGGAACCACCCTAATGAAGCCTAAACCTAAATTGGTTCCACCAACCAACATGAGCATCATTCTCACAAATGTGTAGCATAGTTTTAGAGTTAGACACCCCTGCCAAGGAATTGAGTTAATTGCATTATAGTAGGAAAGCTTTCTTATTGCATTATAGTAGTTCATATTAATGGCAACAAAAGTAGTGAGAATCATCCAAGAACCATTAGAGATAGTAGAGTTAAACTTATTATAGGGGGAGAGATTAATAATTGAGTAGCAGCTAATTCCCAATATATAATAATGAAAAAGTCCCTCAAACCATGCATGAGTAGTTAGTTGAAGCCTACCCTTTTAAGCTAACTAATAAATCATTCAACTTGTCCAACAAAATGGTGTAATCTTTTGTCAATAACTTGCAAAGTAAAATAGCAAGTCAAAATAAGTGAATGGGAAGTTTTCTATCTTAATGTCTATGGCTTCTCTAAACCTTACAGGATCATCAATGGATGCAAAGAAGGATTTTTTAACTTTAATTGATTAACCTGTACACCCATGAAACTAGCAAGAAGGCTAAGGTTCCTTTCGATCGAATAGAAATTAGGAAGATTTGTTTTACCCATGGTAGTAAATCATCAACAAATAGAAGTTGGGGAATATAAATATTGCCATTAAAGATGGGGGGGAATAGTTCCCCTGAAAACCTCTTTTTCTTAGAAACAAAAGAAGACATCATATATATATATATATATATATAATTTAAAACTGTAATATAATAAAGTTATTACGTAAAATGAATTTTAAGGCAAGGGCGTTTTAGTCTTTATAGGAAAAACGCTTAAATTAATTTAAATTAATATAACAACCAAACAAAAAAAATGTTTTTTGACTTGATTAAGCACCTGAAAAGTGATTTATTCAAACAAATGAATAATATTAATAATAGTGTTTTCTGAAACTCTTTCTTCTGTGCAACTGCTGCTAAACAAACTTATATCTATACTATCTATTATAAAAGGGGCTTGAGTTTCCTTCCTCCGACAAATCTTGTTCATCCATTCTACTTATTTTTTAATTATCTTGGCGTC
>NW_021320101.1:745495-760131 GCF_001605985.2 Dendrobium catenatum
CTTAGCATTATTCAAATAATTTTAAATTAAATAAATTGATCTAATAGAGGTCACTTTGGTAACATATTATTTCAATTTAATTTAATTTCAAATTAATAAATAATAATATCAAATGAGAAATATTCTCATAAAAAAATAAGGTAAGTATCTCTCATTTATTGCAAGAAGAAATCAAAAGCCACTCAATCCAATACAGGAAATATAATATGGAGATATAATAAATTAATTACTAATGGCTTGTATCGATTTACAAAGCATCAAAGTTCTAGAAAACTTTATCAAGGAACAAGCAGTTATAAAAGTATAGACTCATTTTCAATTCCGGCTTGAACTAGCCAGCTATGTGTTAAATAATTAACATTTATACATTAGAAACGTCAAAATTAAAATGAGACGTTAAAGTAGCCAATAGATGCGTCTATTCAAATACTTCCATGAACTAAATAATTAGTTTGCAAAATTGCATAACTATTAAAAATAATAACAATGGAAGTTATATTATAACTGCAACGTAAAAAATTAACATATGAACTCTTCACCCAATGGTTGTGACGTTTGGAAAATAAAGCCAAAAAATAACTGACATGTTTTACGGAGAAGAACCAATTGCATAATCGAAATCCATCGATTAAAGAGCATATTTGATTACTGAATCCATTGTTCAAAAAACAATGGAACAAGGAACTTCAGTCAACAGTTATTTCACATATATGAAACAGAATTTTCAAAAGAAAAAGAACTTATTTGACCGGAAAAATCATTCTCAAAAGAAGATTTCTAGTGATCGAAAAATAGAACTAATCAATAACATGATTATAGAAAATCATTTCTCGTTGATTCAACATGATAATCGGGCTCTGATACCACTTGTTAGGATTTAAAGGAGACACAAAAATCAATTTGATCATCTCCGAACGACATGCCAAATCATCGAGAAGAAGTTTTCGGAAGCGTACCTGAATCCATTGAAATACAAAATCAAGGTCTTTCGATCTTCCACGTTTAGAGCGGCGTTCTCCAAGAGAGCGAGAGACCCCTTCTTTTCACTCAAGATGGGAAATGAGAGAAATGAGAACTTAACCGCTTAAACTGGGGACCATGACCCTTATATACTTTAAGTGTAAATATTTTATTTCAGCCCATCATAAAAATAAAATAAATACCCGGCCTCTACACAAATTAATTCCATACAAAATTAATTGAGATGCCACATAAGCCAAATAATAATTTAATACTCAATTAGATCACAAATTTAATTGGCTTAATTTTAGATAGCGTCTAATGTATAATTCTTTATTTATATGTATAAAATATATTGGCCCACATATAGAAATTTCCCAACATGCATCTCCTCTGACAACTTTTCTTTGGCTTTGCAAGTAGAAATATCTGCCACCTTCAATCTCATTCCAAGACAGACGATGATGACAACAACAACATAAAGTCTTTGTCCCACTATGTGGGGTTATCTATATGAATCTTTTTTCTCCATTATGTAATGTTAAAAGTTAAATTCTCGTTTAAATCTAATAAAAAAAGATCATTTCTAATATTTTCTAACCAACTCTTTTTAGTTCTACATCTACCTCTTTATGCATATCAAAGACTAAATAGACAATTTTTTTGAAAGCAATAAAAAACCTATGAACAAATAAAAATTATGGTTGTTGTCTATAAAGCAAAGCAATAAGAAAGCTATCCCAATCGAAGCCGAGTAAAATTGTCTTTATGCTTTGTTTCTTAGGTTGGAATCATAATTTTAATTGACTACTGTTTTTTTTTTTCAAGAAATTTTTGTGTTAATAAATGTTTTGTATAGCAGTTAAAAAAAAGAACTTCCAATCATAATAGCTTTAGAATCACTTTTATAAAAAATTGCAACCGTTCCAAATCAACCTTTCAAATTACAATATATGCACAAATTGATGACAACGGAGTTTGGCCTCTTAGGCTTCGTTTGGGACAGCTTTTTTAATTAATTTCTTGTATATAAAATATTTGTGCAAAAAGCTGCTTTAGAAAACAGTAAGAAAGCTATTGTAGGTGGTGGGTTTTTTTTTGGGGTTTTGTTAAGTGTATATGACAACAAAAAGAAATATTTGAATGCGCTATTCAAAGAAATCTTTCGCCGCACTATATAGCTATCGTAGAAAAGAGATTTCCAACCTACGACATTTAAGAAATCTTTTGTCCAGTAAAGTTTGACCCTGATCAACTCAGCATGCATATTTCTCATGCAATCATCCTCATCTTCTAACCATGTATGGACACAACACCTAAAGATCTCATTCGCATTCGTCTTTTCCTCCAACGGACTGGCACCGACTCGTGTTATACATGCATGCATTCTTCGGCTTGCATCATCAAACATTTCTTTGTTGGGCATGCCTTTTAACTTTTTCATACATGACCAAAATATTTTAAATAACACAAGAAAAAGCTCTATAAATATATTTCAAATGTTTTCTATGCACTCCTTAAATAGCAAAAGAACACTTGCAGCCAAAAAAATATAATAGGACATTAATGAACATGAATGGAACTCACAATTTTAATTTTAACTATTTAGCTTTTATGTCTAATCATGACATAAAAGCTAAACAATTAAAATTAGAGCATTTCGTGAAAAAAAAAGGATTATTTTTATATATTAAACAAATTTATATTTTAACTAATTTTAAGAGCTTCTCTTTTGCATATATTTGCTGGCCACAAACAAATGAATATTTTAATAGAGTTTTTTTTTACAATGGGCTCAACCATGGTTCTTTTCGTAACTTCAATTGGAGGCCCATCTATGCTAAGAATAAGTCCTAATAAAGCCCAATTGAATAGCCTTCGAAAGCAAAAGAGTTAACTGGCTCAGCCGAGCCAAGCTATCTGAGAAGAGTTTGTTTACGAAACAATACTGATGATTTATTTTGAAATTGGAAATTTTAACGGCTCAAAAAGAGACCTGATCCGCCTCCTCTTCAAATCATTTGAGCTCGGTCATTTTGGGCTTCTAGATTAATAAATGGGCTTTAATAAGAAACAAAATATTTTCAATTGTCTAATGGGCCTATTAAGTTTCATTAACCTTATAAAAATATATAAACATAATAGCGATATTTACATACATACTACTTCATTTCATGTTATTTACTTATCTATTACCTAAAATTTTAATATTACATTCCTACCATTCATATAAAATTTTAACATCAAATATAACATTCTCATATTTCATTCTTACCACCCATATAACTTCATAAACTTTAATATTTCATTACATGCACTTATATTTGTTCTATAGATGATAGAAATATAATATTAAAATTTTTGATATTAGATATTTAAATAGCATGAAATAAAGTAATATGTATGTAAATCCCCTAAATAATAATATATTTATGTAGAAAATTATTGATTGATTAATTCTCCAATAGAGCCATCGAAGTACAAATAGATTAATATGAATTCTTCAGAGTGGCTTTGGTAGCAGGAGCTTATTAAAAAATCCAATGCCTAACTCATAATTTTGATCAAATATGAGTGGAAGTACTCAAAAAAGTTAAGAATTATTATCTTAACTCTAATTAATGTAGAATCCTCTAAATCTCTAATTAACTAAATTATAAAAAAGTTAATCACATAGATAATTAATGGTTAACTATAATTGAACACCAAATCTTAATCTCAATTACTCATAATTTAAGGATAACAATAATTATCTTAAATATTAGATGTATCTTCATTACTTGGTCCAGCTCAGCTCAATCCGTTTGAAGGCCTAATTAGACGAAGGGATTGGAGAAGTCAACAACAAATTAAACACTTCCTTTGAACTAGCAGCATGAAAAGATTGACTACTAACTCAAAAATAGGATTTTTTTTTTTAGGGAATGGGGTATCTAATCACTGCCACTCTAAAGGGAGCGCTTGACGGCATAACTAATCCCTCGGCGGAATCTATTGTGGTCAACCACCAGCATCGGGGTCACACTTGCTTTGCCCCACTAAAGAGGCGAAGCCATATTAGCGCGTATTCGAACCCGGGATGGGGAGTTCCCAACCGTGCTCAACCACCAACCACCATAAACCTCGGTGGGTGATTTTGGTATCTGGATACCAATAAATAAATGATTGTGATGAATCTCATAGTTTTTTTATCTACTATGAGAAGAAGAGTATAATACATGAATAATTAGAACAACACAAGTTCTAAGGCAGATCTAAGAGCTTTATGACCCATCCCTGGCAAAATTTTGATCAAAATATCCCAGAGGACAATCTACACCAAAAACCAATATAATAGCAATTCAACAATGATCTTTCCATTGATCTCTCTGACTCAGTTATCTTCTTTCTCAAACCTCATAATCAAAGCAGCGAAATATAAAAGGATTAAGGAGCAGGTCGGGTCACTCGACCAAACAATTTACTGTAGTATTGGCACGACGCGCCAATGGAGGTTTCAATGACGCACAGAAAGCTTCTTTTCCTCATGTGAAATGAAGGCAGTGCTACAAATCCAAATCATCTGCAAACTCTCCCTTAATTACAGCCACTAATCAAAGAAATAGTATTATATTAACAATAATATAATTGATTAAAAATAATTAACCTCCATTTGCTCCTCATATTGCGATCCATCGCATGCATGCATCACTATACCTAATTAGCACTAAACGTACGTGCATAAGCATCCAGTAATTATCATACTTTGCACCCATAATCATGAGCTTAATTATTAATACTATCTAGTTTTTGTGTACGTCCCTGCTGTACAAAGGGGTCCAGTAATCATCTTATTTTGCACCGTAATCATGAGTTTTTTTTTAGGGCGAGGTATCCATTCGCTGTCACCCCATAAAGGAAATTTGGCGGCATAACTAATCTACTACTGATCTAAAAGAGGCACCCACTCTAGAAACTTCTTGGCCCACACTTAATTGAGTCCCCTTTAAGAGGCGCTATCAGTCATGAGGAATCGAGGACGGGTTGGCCGGTTTGGGGTTCTTATCATGACGTTACACACCTTAAATTCTAGTACATTTTTAAATATTCATGATAAAAAATATTAATATCTGATGGTACTTACAGAAAAAAAATGTTTGATTTCATTTAAAAATTCAGTTGTAGACTTGTAGTGGCCTCAATGGAGAAGGCCACTCAATTTGGGATTTCGGGATTCCAGGAAGATGGGAAGGTCCGGCTAGGCGAAATAGACAAATTAAACGGCATTTGTTACAGTGAGGATAAATTATTCTATGCAGAGTCTTGATGGGAAGTTTTCATCCTAACTGTAAGTATATATAATATTTTTAAATACTGCGTACAAAAAAAATAAATTTTACGTGCATAATATTTGGAGCAATTCTGATTTCCTAAAAGAGAAAATTGTGTGCCTTGAAAACAATCAAAAACTTATCATGGAACAGATCCATCTCCATCCGATTGATTCTCAGCTTGCTGTCAACCTTAATCACATTAACTCCTCTTTAAGCTTCTTTCATAAGGCTTGGGCTTCCTGGATTATGCAAAGAGCCAATGAAAAATGGATATCTAACGGGGAAGATGACTTAGGATTCCTGTATGCTAGAATAAAAAACAGGAGTAACATCAATAAGATCAAGGAGATCTCTACTTATGCTGGGCGTTTTTCCAGCCATTATGATATTGTTAAGGCCACGGTTGATTACTTTAAAGAGATCTTTAATCTCCCTAGTCCGGATAACTCAAGTTCCATCTTTATCCCCAAAGGCAACATTATTCCTAACAACCTCACTCACGGCCTGATTGCTCCTGTCACTGATCTGGAAATTAAAGAGGTGGTTTTTGCTGGGGCAACTGGCTCTGCTTCGGAGCCTGATGGCTTCATATTTGAATTTTACAAACACTCCTGGGAGATTACTGGTTTCTATGTATGTCAAGCTATTAAAAATTTTTTCAAGGACGACACCCTTCACAACTCTGTGAAAGCTACGGCTATTGTTCTTATTCCCAAAAACTCCTATGCCACCCATATCACTGATTATAGGTCTATTTCTTTATGCAATACCTTCTACAAAATCATTGTTAAGCTTTTAGCCAATCGTATGAAAGAGATCACGCCCCTCATTATCCATGAGAGTCAAGCCGGTTTCATTAAAAAAAGGGTATCTTCGAATATTATCATTTTGGCTAATAAAATCTTGAGGGATTTTGGCTCTAGAAAGGATAAAGAGTTCTTTTGTGCTAAGCTTGACATTCAAAAAGCTTTTGACTCCGTCTCAAGAGACTTTATTATTGCTCGCTTACATGAGAAAGGATTTCCTCTGAAGTTCATTTCCTGGGTTAAAGGTTGCATGGAAAGCCGCCGGAAAGCCGTCGGAAAATTCCGCCGGAAATCAGTGATTTTCCTGTAGTGTTATGTCTGTATCAATGGTGCCTTAGAGGGTTTCTTTCAATCGTCGTCTGGCCTTCGGCAGGGCTGCCGCTGTCTCCTCTTTTATTTTCCATTGCCATGGATGCTTTATCTTGTGCTCTTGATGCTGGGAGATTTTGTGGTATTACGAATGATCCCAATGCTTATAATCACTTACTTTATGCTGATGATGTGCTTGTTTTTAGCCCGGCCACCCTTATTAATGCTTTGGCTCTTAATGATACTTTGGAGTTATTTGCTACTTGCTCTGGCCTCCAGGTTAACAAAAACAAATGTTCCATCCTTTTCTCACATTCTTCCTCCATGACTGATGACATTAAAAGAACTCTTGGTTTCACCTCCTCTTATGTATTCCTGAAATACCTTGGCATCCCCATTTCTACTAAAAGATTGACCTCTACTTACTTCCAACCACTCCTGAGCAGACTTTCTGCTCTACTTGCTGGTTGGAAAATTAAGTTTTTGTCTTTTGCAGGGCGCATTCAATATCTCAAATTTACCATTGCCAATACTATTGCATATTGGATTCGGGGTGCGATAATACCTAAAAGTTGTTGCAAATGTATTGATAGAATGTGTGCCAAATTCCTTTATCATGGATCTGCCACCGAGAAGAAGCTGCATCTTATAGCCTGGAGAAAAACGTGCTTACCGACCTGTTTTGGTGGTTTAGGCATTCCCGATATCAAGTACTCCATTCAATTTGGGCGCAATTGTAGCTTTATTTGGAGATTTTACAACACCAGCACTCTCACCTCTAAATGGCTCAAGTCTAAATTCCACTCCCCTTACAAGCCTCCACCTAAATCTGCTTCCACTTTTTGGAAAACCATCTGCTTAGTTGCTGCTCGTATTAAGCACCTTATTCAGTTTCATATTATAAATATAAACATCAATCTTTCTTTGACTTGGGATCCTTGGCTTAATGGCAAATCTTTACATGATTTGTTTCCTCACCTCCATTATGCAAACTTTGAGGTGAAGGATTTTATCATTAATGGTATTTGGAACTTTAGGGGAAGGCTATCTGATGAGGTTTACACATTTGTGGATTCCGTTCCCTTTTCTGATGACAACTGGAATATCTCTTGGATTGGAGAGGGAAAGCCTAATTTTAAAACTTTTAAAATGCTTTATTTTGTTGATCATGGGAAATTCCCTTGACACAAGTTTATTTGGCACAAACATTATGTTATTCGTTACTCATCTTATGCTTGGCTTGCGGTTATGGAAGGGCTTAAAACGGCTGACATCTTAAGCTAGCAAGCGTAACATCTTTATTAATCCTATTTGCCCTCTTTGTGAAAGAGAAGAAGAAAGCACTTTGTATTTATTTTTTAAATGTGAATTTTCTTTTGAGGTGCTACATAGTCTGATTCCGGATGTTGGAAATTTCCTGTTGAGGCCTACTATCTTTCAGATTTTTGAATTTTTGGATGAAGTTCAGAGGTTTAATTCAAATGACAAGAATTTCAGTTTTTTAGTGATTTGTTTTCTGGTTTACTTCATTTGGCGTGAAAGAAACAGTAGAAGATTTTTGCAGAAGAAGGCTTCTCCTATGGCTGTGCTAAACCTGGTAGCCTCGGCTATATCTCTTAAATCCCGCAGATGAAAAAACTGGGAGAATTTCGCTGCCTCCTTCCCCTCTTGCTTTAACCATCAAAATGGGCTCCAGGTGAATCAGACATCTGCTACCGGGCTATGATGTGCTGAACTGAGGTTTTTTGGTTCTCCCTAGATGGCCTCTTATTGGCCCTCTTGGTCCAATTTTGGCCTGGCATTATTTTTCTGCACCCTTGGACTATTATTTCTGTGGCTTTTGGTGGTAACCGGGAGATGGTTCGTTAGCCTTTGGCGCTGAAGTTCTTCAGCTTTCTCCTCAGTTCGGTTTTTTACTGAGCCTTTTGTAGCAATTTTGCTGTTTTTTTCCCTGGGCCTTGATGTTTGTCCATCCTCTTTATGTTTTTAATGCTAATTTTACCTCACATGTAACCACCTTTTGATCAATATACGGGCTATGCCCCAAAATTCCCAAAAAAAAAAAAAAAAAAATCCAGACAAACTTTCTATCAGAACTCCGCACATAATAATTTATCTCATTTGAGATGATTTTCTTACTTTATTAAAAACATATTTTTAAAAATTATTAAAAATTCGTACAAAATGAAACCTTAATCACTATAATATATGAAATATAACGGTGGCCAGTTTAAATGCTGCTAGTTCTCAAATCTAAAATTAATTAGAGTTAGGCAACATTTGGAACATCTTTCTTATTGCTCGTAAAACGACTTTTTACTTTAAAAAAAATTAATTTTAGTGCTAAAAAATAACTTTAAGTAGCATTAAGAAAGCCGTCGCAAACAAAGCCTTAAAATGAAGCTCTAACTATTCCAACTCATAGAGCAATTTTATTTTTTAAAATTCGGAGAAAAATATATTTGTGCTCACTAACTGATAGAAAAATATAAATATTAATGATCTGCTCAACCAAATTATAACGTACGAAACTTAAATATAAATATAAAGCGCAAATTTATAAAAATTGAAGAAAATCGGAACCAATTGCTCAAGTCAACTTGTCTAAATTTTGTGAAGAGCAAGTAAATGAAAGGACTGTGCAATTCGATTCGAGAGGTGGAATTGAGTGGTCGGCACCGGAACGCAACTCGATTCGAGAGATCAACTAAATAAGTAATGATCAGCTATGGGTGTTATTCGCACTACCAAAAAGATGTTTTTTTTTCCGCAACATATATTTAGGGCGGTTTTAAAATCGTTGTGAAATTTCGCTTTTTTTTTTTTATTATCACTGTGATGGTTATGACCGTTGCAGTTATGCTACATCGTATCGGTTATAACCGCTGCTAAATTCAGCATTCGTTACTTATACCCTGTTGGTCCTGAAACTGCTGCTGAATATCATTGCAACACATTGTAATCACGGCAGACATCAAGCGGTTATAAAACCACTGCAAAAATAGTATTGGCGGGTAAAACTGTCAGGAAAAGTTCAAATTTGTATTGCGAAAGCTCTATTTTTTAGTAGTGTCAAATCTCATAATCTCAATCTCAGTGCCTTCGAAAGAACAGAGAAAACATTTAGTAGAAATAGGATTTATGTCAAAGTTCAGAACTTTATTAAAATTTTGCTGGTGCACCTGCTTTCAATCGAGACAAAATCGTAAATATACAATATTCGTATGATGCATGCATCATGCATGAATGTACATGTTGATGGTCTGATGTGTTGTATCAGCCATGATAATGAGCACTGACATTACTTTTTATATATACCCATCTGATGGACCATCCTCCTGAGTTTTACATAACTAAAATTTGCTGCCCGAAGGCTTAAATTCAGCAAGGCTGCCAAGCTTCTCGACTGCCTCTACAACCCCTTCAACCTTAACGGAGATCTCCATTAGAAGGGAGACAAAAGTCACCAATGGCATAGATTCCATCAAAGACTGTCTCTTCATCACCATATTGTCATCATCTTTCTCCAACCCTATTTCATTATTACATTGGGTTGGGAGAGATTTCATGGCGCTCTTCACCTCTTCCACTGCTTCCTTCATCTCTTTAACCATATCACTTAAGCATTCTGAGCTTTGCATGGATTCCATACAGGCTGAAAGTTCTTTCAATACTCCTGATGATTTTGAGCTCAGCTTTATACAGGCTTCACTGAGATGTCTCTTCATTAACTCAGGAGCCTATATATCATTATAATATATATAAGCCTTAATTAAGTAATTATAATTAATTAGATGATAATTAAGTAACTATATATAGCTTTAATTAAGTACCTGGATTTCAGAGTGAGAAGAGCTGTGGAGGGCTTCGATGCAGTAAGCACAGGACCTCATCGCTGCACCAACCTGCTGGTATTGGCTCCATGGATGCCGGAACCCAAAAGGACCATGGGCGGGCTCCCATGCTGCTAGATTTGCCTATTTAACCAAATAAAATTTTTACTAATTAAGTTTGGATCAAGATATTTTAATCATTTTTTTACTAATTAATTTTCTGATAAACAAAAAATATTAATCAGTTTTTAAATCTTATCGATTCACTTAAGAACTTACCAAAGAGTCCTCCGATAATTTGGAGTTAATAACGCACTTGTAGCCACGCGCCTTCTGAGCTTCCTTCCCACTGAAATACTCCTCCACGCAGCCTGATGAACCCACAAATGCAATTAACTATTAATTAGCATTCGATCGTGAGATTAATTAACACTAAATTAAAATAATTAAAATATAAATATATAGACCTTCTAATGACTCTGCAAGTTTGTCCATATTTTTAATAATTAGGTAGTGCAGATCAGACCCGGCCCAGACCGGACATATCAGCATACAAACCATGAGACATATCGATATCCCAATCGCAATTGTGCTGAGCCGCTGCTGAGCCAAATTAATGAGTTGGTCGACTCGGTAACCCGAAACTGCGACGAGACTGAAGGTCAGGATGAAGATTGTGGCTCCATAGTCAAATCTTCTTTTGATCGCCGGAACGAATCGAGAGAAAGTCACCACTGAGGCTGTTCAAATTCATCATTTAATTTAGGATTAGCATCAAATGATACAAAATTAAAACAATTAATTAAAATATAATTATAGACTAATTAATATTGATCCGATGCACTATTACTTGTTGGTGCACTAACAGTAGTTGTGAATTATGAGTCATTGAACACATTCTAATGAGCATGCGTGTGAATAAATAAATTGACTAATCGTGGCAAAATGCAAGTTTAATTTAAATGGCTGAATAATATATAATTATGAGTCTGCTTGAGACAGCTGGAGCGTTCTATACAGTTGATTGTGAAGTTTGTTGGAAAAATAATTTAGCTATTCTGATTACAACGTAAAAATTTCTGAAAAATAATAATAAGAAAAAAATAGCAAAAAATAAAATAAAATTAATGTGTAAAAAATAAAATGGTTAAAAAATTATCCCAAAAAATTCTAAATATTTATTTTTTGATCAGTTTATTTAAGTCTACTACATTGTAGTATAAATATTTAAAAAGCTTTATTTTTATGACAAAAACAATGAAAATGACAAAATGTCATAAAAAATAAAAATATAGTACTGATCTGTAAGATAAAATTATAAAAAAAGTCTCCAAGATATAGTCTTAATGATCATCCAATCATTATTTTTATGCTATAATAAAGAGTTATATATATTTAAATCTATCTATTCAAAGTTAAAAAAAAAATTTTTATGACAAAAACAATGAAAATGACAAAATGTCATAAAAAATAAAAATATAGTACTGATCTGTAAGATAAAATTATAAAAAAAGTCTCCAAGATATAGTCTTAATGATCATCCAATCATTATTTTTATGCTATAATAAAGAGTTATATATATTTAAATCTATCTATTCAAAGTTAAAAAAAAAAGGAATATGGCAAGAGAGATTAATTAGAAGGTGACATGTAGTTACCCAGTCTTTTTATGATTTTGGTCAATTTTATTTTATATTATGATGTATTATTAATTTTAATTAATTAAGTAATTATATATAAAAATGTAATAATAAATACATAATAAAATTGCCAGCTGCACTATCTTACAAACTAGCGTTATTTTGTCAGATTTATATGAAAAGTGCTAAACTATAACTAAAATGAAATTGATAGGTGCACCAGGCCACCAGCGGCTTTTGGTGCCCATCCGGCTACAAAGCACGCACGCGCACTTCTCTTTGCTTGCCACGTTCACATGCTTAATTAGGATAATAATACTGTGTTAGGAAGGATAAAATTAAAATAAAATTTAAATTATGCTATTCTATATATTATAATATTTTTTTTTTTAATATTTTAATATTAATTAATATATTTTAAACTAGTCAATGCAGACTAAATCCGAAGAAACAAGAAATATATTGCAATGTTATATAAAGCCATTAAAATAAGCAATTGTCTAAGTTTAGATTTTCTTTTTTAATGTTTGAAATGCCATTTTAAATTCAGATGCATCAACTTACCTTAATTTCCAATTGTATATAAAAATATCTAAAGAATTTAGAAAGGAAATTATAAAAAATGACAACTATATTATTTAATATATATTCTTGTAATAAAATGAAATATTTTCTAATAAACTATTTACTGATAAAGATTAATCTACAGAGATGTGCAAAACTGAGCTATTACGAATCACGAGCTCGCCATGACCTCGTCGGTCTGGCTCGCAATATTAGTGGACTCTCTGACGGGCAAGTGCTCCCGCCGCCCGATGAGCGTCGCCGTCTGCCCGTCAGGCCTTGTACAAACTCCACCTATATCCATACATAAAATTACTGACTTTATTAATTTAATTTTATCATGTTGATGTGCTATATTAATAATACTTTGAGGTATATCTACCGTTTAATTAATTGCCCTACCTACTGCTGTACTCAAATATGACACCAACGGTCATAACGGCCCCACATAGCCGCGCGACCGACGCCCGATCATAGGAGGCCTCAGGTAGTAGAAGAGAGAGACAACGGGCAGCGAAACACGACTTGAGCCCATGAACGACCTTTCTCGGGTCATCCACTCCATCCTCCACACATCTTAACAAATGGTTGAAGCCTCTGTACTTATTTGCAAGCATAAGCCCGCGGGGCTTGCCCAAAACTCATGTTTCTATTTTCACTGATGAGCCCTCCTCTATGATCGTTACCGCGCCATTCTGGTTCGGCGCAACCGCATGGTGAAGCATGCCGGGAGAGCTCGCATTGCAGACTGACCTTCGCTGTGATGCGGCCTATCGACGTCGGTATATATTTGTGGGTAATGCCTGGCATGGAACCAAGCTCGCGCTGGTGGGGTTGCAATGAGTTTGGGCGGGCCTGTTGGGGGTACTGAAGAGAACTGATGGAAGCCACGGATACTTGTTGTACCTGTTGAACTGGCTTAATATATAAGCGGGGAGGAAAGAAAGAGAAGAGAGTACGAAGTTTGGGAAATTTGGTGTGGAGAGAGAGAAGAGCTTTGATCAAGTGCATGACACATACAAGTGAATAATATCTTACAACGCGTAATTTAAATTTGTGACAGCTCAATAGATGTGTTGTCACATAGGTAACCGTCTTTGTGCGAATATGCACGGGCTGCACGGGAATTGCAGCCAACGGATTTGATGTACATATTCCAGTCTTTCAAAACATAATAATATGGTATATATATAATATTTAAATTAAAGGGATAGCCTTATTCATTTGCAAATGAAATTACAAAAAAAAGTGCTAATATTGGTAAAAAAAATTGTAGTTCTCTCGATAAAAGAAGGGAGCTCACAATCCAGAAAAATGGATGAACAAAACTATCCTTAAAATAATTGTGGACAGTAAAGTCGAGAGAAACAAAAAAATAATGGCCATAAAGACAGACTTAGGAGTTTAAAAAAGATAATCAATCAAGCAGAGCATACGGATCACGAGCATCTACATCTTCCTGTTTTGCCCAAGACCTTCCAAGGGGAGAGATTAATAGGAAGGAAATCATCATTGGTCAATGGCCCCAAATTGGCAAAACTGCCAAACTAAAAAATTTATTGAGAGCGTCATATAACGGGCCATGAAGGGGAAGCTGCTCACAATAAACAAAGAGTCAAATCGAAAAAACAGAGTCTCTCAAAATCGATTATTGAGATGAACCAAGAAGATGTCAAATTCAAACCAGCAAAAGGCGGCATCAGAACCACAAACCATAAGCCACTAACATGCTAGAAAAAAAGAACCCTTTCCTTTTAATGAATTTAAAAATTTTCCACTAGAAGATGTACTAAGCGTTAAAATTTTTACACGCACAAAGATGCGCACAACAAAGCTGAGAAATAATTTCCTTTCATTCATTTCCCGCCAAGGTGGTATAACATACCAAAACCTAAGCAAGTAAAGATTTTTTTATATATATTCAAGATGCTGATCCAATTCAATACCAGCAATGAATCAAACATCTGCACTAAACTAGGGAGCTTAGAAGAATTCTTGAAAAAAATAGGAATATACCAACCAACCCGTGACGGTAAGTATATCACATTCGAAAATATGTGGGTAGGACTTCAGAGCAGTTAAACAAAGAGGGCAAGAACCTATTCACGCACCTAAATATTCCTTCTAATGAGAGCAATCACCATTTTGAGGGCCTCATGATAAATAGCAAACCAAAGATAGCAAATCTAAGCGAATGGTCGTTTTTGGAAA
>NW_021320101.1:760231-806918 GCF_001605985.2 Dendrobium catenatum
TGTTGTTACTGTTTCTGCACCGTATTGACTGCTACATGGATTCACTGTTAGAATAGATTGAGATTTATCGTACTGCTTTCCTCGTATTGATTTCATTGAATAGATATTTGATTAGACCGCATTGATTTGATTTGATAGCGATTGATTTAACGGATTGATTGATTCGACGACTTGATTGATTTGACGGATTGACTAATTTTCTTCTGTGTACGGACTTCTTCGAGATTGACATGGATTTATTGAGTTGATTTATTGATTCGTCTACCTCTGCATTGACTGGTTTTATTGACTATTAGATTTCCGTATTGCATAGATTCATTGACCATTGACTGATATGATTTGATTGACTGACATGCATATTGACAGCATAGCCGTACTTTGATTTCAGTTATAGGTATTAGGTGACCTGTTGGGCTTTGTAAAGCTCATTATATGTGGTTGATTTTCAGGTCAGGGCAAGGGAGCAAAAGATAGGAATTGATCCAGATCTTCAGGTTTTTGTCTTTTGATTGATAGTGATTCTTTTGTACTCAGGATAGATTTCAGAACTGGTGATTGTAGTGTAGTTCCTGAGTATTGTACATGACTTTTTGAGATATGAATTGACTTGTATATTGATGTTTTAAATTTTATAGATGTTTGATAGACTGCTTAATTGAAGGTTTAGATAACTCTGGTAAATTGTTTGGGAAATTGATTGACATTCTTTCCAAGTTAGATCTTGGGGCATGACACTACATTGGTAAAAAAAAAATTGTAGTTCTCTCATAAAAGAAGAGAGCATCACAATCCCTGAAAAATAGGATGAACAAAACCTATCCCTTAAAATAATTGTGGACAAGTAAAGTCGAGAGAAACAAAAAATATGGTCATGGACGACTTAGGAGTTAAAATATATCAATCAGAGCAGAGCATATGGATCACGAGCATCTACATCTCCCATGGTTGCCCAAAGACCTTCAAAGGGGAGAGATTAATAGGCAGGAAGTCATCATTGTCAAGGCCCAAAATTGCAAAACCTGCCAAACCTCAAAAAATTTATTGAGAGCGTCATATAACAAGCCATGAGGGGAAAGCCTGCTCACAATAAACAAAGAGTCAAAATTGAAAAACAGTCTCTCCAAAATCGATTATTGAGAAGAACCAAGAAGATGTCAAATTCAAACCAGCAAAAGGCGCATCAAAACCACAAACCATAAGCCATAACATGCTAGAAAAAGACCATTTCCTTTAATGAATTTAAAATTTTCCATTTAGAAGACTTCAATCTGATAGTCGTTAAAATTTTACACCGCAAAGATGCGACACAACAAAAACTGAGAAAAAATTTCCTCTCATTCATTTCACACCAAAGGTGGTATACATAGCAATTGTAAAGTTTTTTTTTTATATATATCAGGATGCTCACAATTCATACCAGCAATGAAATCAAACATCTGCACTAAACTGGGGCTTAGAAGGAATTCTTGAAAATTAGGAATAATACCAACCAACACAGTGAACGAGTAATCACATTCAAAAAATATGTGGGTAGGACTTCAGACCAGTTAAAACAAAGAGGACAAGAACTACACCTGAATATTCCTTCTAATGAGAGCATCAACTATTTTGAGGCCCTCATGAATAGTCAACAAACCAAAGATAGAAAATCTAAGCGAATGCCGTTTTTACCATAGGGATAAGTGCCACCCAACATCCGCATAATCTTAATTTTTTTTTGTAGAACTCCTTAAAGGAAGTAGTAGCCGAGTTTTTCCATAATAGGCTTTTGGAGCCAACCGATAGAATAAGGATCCGAGAGATAGACTCTCTAATATGGGTACTAAGGAAGTCAAGTAAAGCCCAATAGTCACTAACCATCTAGTGAGATAAGCGAGCATCAAAGGAGGAGTAATTTCAAAGATTAAGGGTCGAGTCAATTAAGAAAGTTTCGAACCAGTGATCCCAACGCAAAGTAATGGGGTTGTTCAATTCGTTCAAATAATGAACTTGAAGTTGAGCTTGGCCATCTGAGCAGAATTGCAGATACTTTTCTAGATAGCATAATCAATAAACATTGGGGGGGGCAAAAGGGAGAGGGGGGGGGGGGGGGGGGGTCTTCTATGGGGAAGAGTATATAGAAATCAACTAGCTATTGAGAGGTGAAATATCATTGAAGAGTCTAAAAATTATAGATCAGTTGTATGCAAATTTGAGAACATGAAGAGATGATATACCTAAATCGCCTTTGCACATTGGCTTACAAGTATTGACCTAAGAAATAAGATGAAGGGTGTTTAGATTAAGTGTTTCCAAAGAATATGAATTTAGAATGTAATTTTTCAATGATCTTGCAAATGAATTTTGGAATAATAGAGCCACATATCTAGTACGCAACAATATTGACAATGGTGACTTTTATAAACTGCAGCCTACATGGAAAAGAGAGAAGACTAGGTTTCCAGCCACAAAAAAGGTTAGCGCGATCTTCTCCTTAAGTGGAGAAAATTTTGAAAGTTTGGCTTTGAAATGGAAGATGGGGATAGCGAGGTATAGGAATTTGGTGCATGAGTTGTGAATTTGAAGGTTGGAGGTAATCTTGTTGGCATGAAGGGTATTTAGAGAAATGCACAAAGAGCTTTTGTTTAGGCTGATATGCAGACCGAAGGAATCAGTAAATATTTAAGAATTCTCATAAGAATATTGCAATTGGAGGCCTTCACTATGCTAAAAACCAATAAGACCAGCATAAAAGAGATGAGTGAAGCTAATTAATCCATCCATACTGAAACCTTAAAAAATCTAAGACTGCATAGCAGCATCAAGTAAGCAAGATAGAGCATCCATGATTATACAAAAAAGAGAAGAGGGCTTAAAGGACACCCCTACCTTAAGCCGGAAGAAGAGGGAAAAAACCTTCCAATGCACCATCAATACATATAGAGAAATTAACATAAGAAATGCAAGTCTTAATCCAATTAATAAAAGTGGGAGGGAAACCCTTTTGAGCCACCCTAGAAAGAAGAAAAATAACTCGAGACCATACCAAAGGCCTTTCTAATATCAAATATATAGCACAAAAGAACTTTTGCTTGATGCTTTTCTTAAAAAAGCCCCAAGATTTCATTAGCCATAATGAAGTTTGAAACATAATAATTGTATTTTTGAAACATAATAACTTTCAAATATTTTAAAAACCTACTTAATTCATAATATATTTGATAAAGGATGTAATTTTATGAAATTATTTCGTTTAAATCAAACATTAGAATTTTGAATTAATAATTTAATTGGATTCATGACATGATGATTAATTCGTCAATAAGAGACATAATCAACAATGGAAGTCATGGGATCGATCAGTATAGAGCCATCATTTCTAAATTTTTGCTGGTCATATAAGTCATCGAAGATACTTGTTATGTGCTAAATAATTTGCATTGGTAGAATTAGTGTTTAGCATTTTATCTTTTGTCAAAAATTCAACACGGTCATAAAAAGTTAGATGGGTCATAATTTTTTATGTGAAAAATTCTGGTAAGGAAAAAATCACAAGGCATATCCCAGTTGTAACACTTTACTATAAAATAGGAGTATAAGAATAATTCATTCCTCACAATTGAACAAGATAAAATTATTTATAATTGAGAATAATGAGACGATTTCTCTTGTAGAAATTACATAAATATGATGTTTACTAGTAGAAAAATAAAGCCCAATAGCAAGGTTAACGTGAAAAGAAGTTCTTTTATCTTTTTCAAATTTTAAAATAGAAAATTAATGAAGAGCTCTCCCAAAACAAAGATCTTGGCTGGTCTTTACTATTCATCACGGTATGACATTTGTCTGTGGGTCATATCAGGATGGTTTGTAACATGATTGACAAAAAATGCAAGAGAGTTTGTTAGTTCTCTCAATTATTGAATCTATTAAGAATGGAGCAATATTTATAAGCTTTTTGATAAGGACATTTTGACAAATTTGAATGGAATTCAAAGCACTTTATCTTATGGTCCATATAAATCCCCTTGATTATATATTATTTATCAAACATTTGAATCCCTTGATTAATAATGTCAGAATCGAGTGATCTTGAGCTTGTTAGATTCATCATATTGAGCCACTCAATGTGAAAATAAACATATTAGAATTGGAGTTCATTTTGGTCCCTAAATAATGTTTAAATTTTTTCAATTATATTTTGTGTGCTTTATTTAAGCTCATGTGGAATTAAATCGGATCGCTTGTAGTGTCTTTGGATTCGTTCCATTGATACGTTTAATTCAATCATAAATTTGTCGCAATCAGAGTGGATGGTATTTTCAATTCAAATATTATCATTAGATTCATGTTGATCAAACAAATTTTTTGTTGACGCATCAATAATAAAATTGTTGGATCATGTAAAGGGTGGGATCATCCAATCAATTCTTAGTCCATAGAGTAAAGCAACATTATTTGTTTACTTACTTAGGATATTTTAATTTTAAAATCATAAGAGAATTCTGGTTACATTACCAAAATCTAGAAGAAGAATCATCTTTACTACCCTTAGTCACATTCATGACCTTCTTGTGCCCTCTCGATCACTCGTAGTATTTTGGCTATGTAATTTCTCTATCTATCCTTAGTCATATCTACTAAATTCTCTTTAGCGAATATATAATGGGGCATTAGGGAAACGTGCCCCCACTGGCTCATCAATTTAATTAGATTTTTTTATATATAAAATGCTAAAATGAATATGGCCAACAAGTTAATAAAATGAATGGAACATATTAAACTAAATCAACACTATTATTTATATAAAAATATAATAGTATCTTTTATAAATATATTAATTATCTCTTATATACTTTTTTTAACCAAAATAATTAAATTCATAAAAATGAAGTGGAATTTAACTCAACATTGGGTTATTCAATTTTAATTTGATTCAATACCTAACATATTCATATATTATGAAGTTGATATGTTTGAAGCCGAATATGCATTGAATGCAAAATGTTTGAAAATATATGTATTTATTATTTATTCATTTATTTTAATCTCGTGAGACTACAATAAATTCTTTTTACTAACATTTTTTCAACAATAATAAAAAAAAAATCGCCAACGAAATCTCATCCCAATCAATGTATTCTTTTTTTTTGGAAAAAAGGAATGCATTAAAAGAGAAATGTTACAAACAAAGACCCCACACAAATCCACAACAATAGTTTACAAGTAGAACAACAAAAAGCATAAAAAAGAAAAATATGGATAGGAATCCAAAGATGCGGACTCAGACCAGCTTCGGGTTGCCAGGGAGGGGCCATCCATGGGAGAAAACAAAATCGAAAGTGAGAAGCAGCCAACATAGCGAAACAGGCTACTCGGGTTGCCAACCAACCCTGGCCATCCACAATGCTTGCAACAGCGTTGCTTCCTCATCGTCCATATCCCAATGAATGTATTCTGCATCGATAGCACAGTGCATGTATTACATGCCGTCAATAAAAATTTTCACTGAAAATAAAAATATTTTTAAAATCAATAAGTTGTGCTCTTACAAAAACAAAATATGGACACCGGACACAGTCCGGAGACAAATTAGTATGCGTCACATCATCTTTTTGTTGTGCACCAATACTGTGTACCGGATGACGTGACACATCCTGATTCGCCTCCGAATTACTCGGTGACCACACATAATAATTTTCTATCACATCACCTTGCCCTAATACTATTATATATGAAATAAATAAATAAATGGTACTTACACATAAATCTATTGAAAAAAAATCTTGAAGAACCCCATCAAAGTTGTATATAAAAAAAAATAAATCTCATGCAGGTTCCATCACCATCACAAGCAACTAAGCGTCATGCCAACAAACAAACTTTCCACCATTTTTTGTTTTATCTCCACTAATTGCGTGCCATTAAAATGTTTTATTGCTCTTCAGAGGATTTAGTTCGGTAACACCAAAAAGCTATTCCCATTAAGTTCCCCTTCTCTTAATAATGATATCTTCGCAGAGCGACTCAAAATATTAATAATTTTCTCTGCCATCTTCGTTCTTAATTAAGCTAACACTCCTTTGGCGTCAATAGTTTGCTTCAGATGATCGGAAAAAAAAAAAAAACATCATTGGCCTGAGGGTGAATAGTCGCATTGTTCACACGCTATTTTTTTTTAATCCGAAAATTAGGTTAAATAAAGTACGAGAAAGAATATACACCGAAAATTCCTTTTTTTTTATGTTAGAAAATGAAATTCGGTTGGAAACGATTTACTGATTTTGGAGTGAAAATTGAGTTCTTCGGTTGGAGATAGCCTTAGCTCATTAAGCCGCTAGTGATCTACAGACTTTACAAATTATTGATCATTCCATTGCTCTTGAATTAAACGCCGGAGGCAAAGACGATAGGAGGTTTTCCAATTTCAAAGGTCATACTTCATCTACCTCCAAACATATCTGTCCAGTGTCATATAACTTACACTACAGAAAAATGGCTTATTATAGACGGCAAAAATCAGCCTGTAATGAGGGAAATTCAACGGAAATCTTCTTTTTTCTATCGAAATTCGCAAACAACGGTAATTCATGCGTCAGTAAAAAAATTTCAGCGGAATATTTTCGCTAGAAAATTTTTCGGCGTATGTTCAGGTGCATTTTATTCCGCCGGAAACTACGACGGTAATCAAAGATTTTCCTGTAGTGTGACTAAAAGCAAAAAATTCCACTGCTGTGCCTGTGATTTGTTAAACCAATGACAAAAATGGCCATTCAACCCTTCGGTGTTGGCATAGAGTACTGCATCTGATCACATATAATACTACGCCAACCACACAAGCTCTATGTTTTAGCACGACGGTTACTACCTACTCCTATCGAATGGTAGTATCTCGATACTGTTGCCTCCTCCCAATTAACTTCAGATCTTACTCAACTCATCAATCAAAAGAAATATCACTGAGAAAAAAAAGATATAATGTGCAATGGCCAACCTCATTCAACCGGTAACATGATGGGTCGGGGTCCGGGTCGAATTTCCGACCCGTTTACATAACCGGGTTGGGTTAGGGTCGACCCGTTTGAACCCGGTCAGTTCTGAGCTCGACCAGAACCCGACTCGAAACCTGATTTTGACACCCCTACATAGAACAAGATAACTTATCAATCCCTTACCTTTCCTAAATACCAACAATCTCTCTCTACATATCAAATTCTTTTTGGTTGACCTTCCGATGATAAGTAAAGTATTAAAAAAGAAAGGATTAATTAATAAATGAGCCATCAATTACACAGCAGTGAAGTATAAATAAATTAAAAATAAGAAGGACCTAACAATGGAGGCTTCGAATTGTCCATAGTGGGCTCCCCTTAGTGGAATCTCATTACATTAGCATTAGCATTTGCCAGATTAGGCCTTGGAATGTGACCTCCCACTGAGAAGATAAAAGAAATAAACAAAAGTCTACTTAAAGTAAAACACACAACAAAAGAACAAACCCTTTACATCCACCTTGCTATCCTCTCTCCTCCTTTACTTTCCCCTTGTATGGCAGAATTAGGTCAAACCGCACTTAGGGTTACTTTGAGATAATTTTGTCATAATTTTATTTTTCAAGGAGTGATTATATTTTATTTGACCTCAATTTTTTACATTTTTTTTTTAAATAATGAGTTGTGTTGCGTCTTGAAATATTCATGACGATTGAGAAATATAAAGTTTTAACGTCATAACTTTATACAGAGATCTCTATCACACAATTAGATAAAAGAGATGGTGTAGAGTTCATAAGAGACATAAGAGTTTTACGTGGAAACCACGAGGACTGGCCAAGTTTGAATGAATCCACTAGTGTTTGTAGTCGATTACAACTGAGGCCCTCCATTAGAACTAAGACCTTGGCGTGATGTAACAAATATACATCATATAGAGTGCATTACATGGTGGAAATTGGATAAATCAGTATTGACATGTTCCTTTGGTCGGCAGGACCATAGCTGGCGGGCGACGGAGGTAGAAAAGATCATAGTCGGGTGACGGTGGTCAAAAGGACCCTAGTCGATGGGTGACAGTGGTGAGAAAGGCCATTTTCTGGTGAGGGAGGTCGGAAGGATCATAGTCGGCAGTCAACGGAGGTCAAAAAGATCTTTTTCTGGCAATGAAGGTTGTAAGGACCATAGTCGGCGAGCGACAGTAGTCAGAAAGTTAATTGTCTGGCAATGAAGGTCAGAAGGACTGCAATCAATGGAAAACAGATGTTAGAAGGATCATAGTCGGTGGGTGATAGTGGTTAAAAAGTTTGTTGTCTGGCGACGGAGGTCAAAAGGACCATAGTTGACATATGACAGTGGAAAAAAAGACTGTTGTTTGGCAACGAAGGTCAAAAGGACAGTAGTCGGTTGGCAACAATTGTTAAAAAGATCATTGTCTAGCGACAGAAGTCAGAAGGATCATAGTCGGCAGGTGATAGAGGTCTGAAGTGTTGTAGTCGACGGACGACTGTGGTAAAAAAGACTGTTGTTTAGCGACAGAGGTAGGAAAGATCGTAATTAGCGAGCAGCATAGGTCAAAAAGATCGTAGTCAGAGGGCGACAATGGTTAGAAAGACCATTGTCTGGTGACGAAGGTCGAAAGGACCATAATCAGCAGACGATAGAGGTTAGAAGGACCGTAGTTGTGGGCGATTTTGGCCAGAAAGACTGTTGTCTGGTGACGAAGGTCGGAAGAACCATAGTTCGCAAGCGACAGAGGTTAGAAGGACTGTAGTCGGCAAGCAATAGTGGTCAAAAAGACTGTTTTCTGGTGAAGGATATCGGAAGGTCATAGTCGCGGGTGACAGTGGTAAAAAAGACTATTGTCTAACGAAGAAGGTCGTAAGGACCATAATCGACAAGCGATTGTGGTTAGAAAGACCGTTGTCTAGAGAAGAATGTCAAAAGAACTATAGTCGGTTGGCGACAGTGGTTAGAAGGGTCGTAGTCGGCGGATGACAGTTGGCTGGGCAGAAGTCCGACTACAATTGGCGGAAGTCCGACAATGGACGGAATTCCGGCATCGAGCAGAATTCTGACGAAAGTATGGCGACTGGTAGTGGTTCGGCAGAAATCCGACGATAGATAATGGGCTTAATTTCTAATTTAATTTTGCCTCAATATTCATGCCTGATCAAGATAATTTTTTGATGATATATCAAGTTGAAAAATAATTTAATAACATAATCCATTAAAATTGATATCTGTTTTTTTTAGGAAAAAAAATTTAATGCCTATAATAATTTACAATAATTTTAATAGATTGCTGTAGCCACCGACCAATATATATATTTAATTTAAGTGTTTTGAGATTTAGAGTGTGCTTGGCACAACTAAAACATATTATAAAATTAATTATGAAGTGGTTGTATATAAAAAAATTTCACCACTATGGTTGAAGAAAGTAACTTTCCACTATAAAAATTTCTAAAAATTAAAAAGAAATCAATAGTCAAATGAAATTGTGGAAAACAAAATAGCTGTAAATCTTTCAAAAAAAAAACCTTAATTTGAAGATAAAAATTGAGAATTTTTTTTTTTAATTTTAATTACTGTTAATAAGATAAAAATTGGGATTGATTTGTTACTTGGGTCGATTTAATCTTCTACTCATTTTTTATGATAGAATTGAAATTTGGATACGATTATATATATTTGTAAAATATTATAAATATATGTATATGTATATGACAAAAAATACAATAAAAAAAATTAATAAATTATTAATTTGAAGCATGCAAGAATTTAAATGGAATCAACTTTATTGAATTAATTCAAATCAAAAGTCAATTTTGAGTGGGTGAAAAGTGATTAAGCTAGCTAATCCTCAGCTAATAAAGGTGGATAAGCTAAGATTAGCTACTCGAGGTATGTTTTGGGCACGCATGCGGGAATGTTCTTGTGTATTAGAGAGAGAAAGAAGATATTTTTTCCATGCTTCCCATTTTTAGATAAATTGAGGCGTTAGCCGATTCCCATTGCTATAAAAAAAATAATTACAAAAAAGACTAAGCAACCTTATTAGATACAACTCAAATTTTTGAAAATAAGAATAGGAGTTATAGTAAAAATTCAACAAAACTCAAGATACAATGGGTAGTAACAGGCGCGGAATCAGTCTTAATTTCAGGAAGGATAAACTTATAAGTAAAAGTGTAGAGATTTCGCAGATATGTCGGAAATTACCTCAAAAATCATATAATAAAATTTTGTTTGCTCTCTGATCCATTCGACACGTGCAATCTCTTTTCCGTCGATACGCCCTGCAATTTGCACTTGAATCCCTTTTGTACCCGTTTGTTCAGTTAATTCAATAGCTTTTTTCATTGCCTTTCGAAATGAGACTCTATTTTTTAATTGTAAAGCTATATATTCTGCAAGAATATTAGGTTGTCCATAAGGCTCCGCCCCCCTCGGGCTTTAGATAGATCTGCCCCTGAGTAGTAAAAAGAATTGTAGAAGTGCCGGTAGCAAAAAGTTTAAAATGTAGACTCACAACGCCCAAAAATTCACTCAAACAACAGTAACAACATCAAGCCTTTATACCACGTTACGTCTTATATTTTCTAATCAAGTCTTTTCCCGTCTTCTTCTACCTTTCATAACATAATAAAACAGATATTGCAGGAATGCCCTGCCCGTCAATGTTTAAAGGCATGTAGATATTTTTGTAAGAGAGAATGTGCGTCTTCTTGAAATTAATATCTCCATGATAGAGAAATATAGCACAAAGACCATCTTTTCAATACTCAAAGCATAAATCTTCTTCTGATATTCCGTCGATAGAAATTATGTTCGTTTTTTTATTAACTTGAGTTTGGAGCTATTCTATTAGATATTTAAAATATATATTTTTAATCATATATAACTATTTTTCATTAAAAAAATTATAATTTAATATGTAAAAATTATTTTATTTGATAAAATAAAACGATACTATTATGATAAATTCAGATTATTTTAATTGATCTAAATATTCAAATAATAATAATTTTTAATCCATCCACATGTAATAATATTTCACATTGACTTGGCATTATTTAGAAGAAAAATCTTCCTACTGTCATGATAAAGAGAAGTTCGGGGAGAGAGAAAGAGAGCGTGTGTGGGTGCTGGAATAGCCTTTTGGTTGAAAGCTGGATGATCAGCTTATCGCTAATCCGAAAATACAGCGTTGGTGGATGCAGATTTTTTTGTCCAGCAATGAACAAATTTTTAATAAAATATTGCTATTTTGTAAATATTCATGCCGTAGATGTTTACAGTTTCTGAATTGACAGCCTTTAGGGGCAATCTGATCCTGCTGTCATTTCATTCCATTTACATTTCTAATAGTAAAATAATTTTAGTATTCTGTAAGCTTGAAAAGTTTACACTGTATATGTTCTTTTCAGAAAAAATAAAAAGTGTAGATGTACATTCTTTTTTTTTTATGGATGTAAATTAAAAATTACAGTAAGAAAAAAAGTCAAAAGATCAAAGCAGGCGCCAAAATGCTGCTCTAAAAACTCAAAATAATAGAACAGTAGAAGAAGAGGGGGGAGAAGGAGAAACCAAAGGGTCAGGATGCATAGAGCAATAAAAACCCAGGCAGCAAAATCATCTTAAGGGATCCCCTGATTGCCAAATCCGACCGTCCAAGGGGAAGCATAGATAAACTAGCAGTCATCATCACCCTTCAAAAAAGATTCTGGCTGCCAAAAAGACCATCCAGAGACCCAAAAATACCAGCCACTGTTCCAGATTCCGGTAGGCAACAGAGAAAACTTAGGGACCCTGCACCTTCCCAAAGGCATCATAATAGCATTTGCTGAAAAACATGGGAATTCCTTCTTTTTGAAATTTTGTAAGAAATAACATTCTTGATGTTTGCAATAATGGTGGCTTGGCAGTTAATTAGATTACCAAATAATCTATCATTTATGGCTCTCCAAATGTGATAAGTGACCACACTCATCAACAGAAAATAGAAAGTTTTCCAGCTCTTGTCAGCAACCCATTCATCAATACAATTAAAAGCTTGCAGTAGAGTAGGGCGGAGCAGCAAGTGGTTCATACGAGGGATAAGCCTTTTAAGGATTGCATATGTATAATCACATTCAAACAAAAGGTGGTTTCGATTTTCCAAATCTTGGTAGCAAAACACAGTTTACAACAGTGGAATTCCCCTAACCAATTTCAATCCATTTTTAAAGGCTAGTCAGGTAAAACAAGAAAAAAGTAAAGCATGCCTCTTGTGCCAAACAAATTTGTGACAGTTCACAATGGGTTGTTCTCTGTAGTAATGCATCTTGAAATTTTTAAAATTGGGGTTTTCAGAATCAATCCAAGTGCAGGTTAAACCGAAATTCACAATTGGCACTGTAGAAATCATGGGCATGATGAGATCATGCAGATTAAAAGGAAGGCTCCAATTCCCGTTGAGGATCAGGCATCTAACAGGTAATTTAGAGTAAGGTAGAATAGAGCTCTCCAAATTAACAGTCCCAAAGTCTGTTAGCAATAGAAGTATCAGAGCAACATGGGTCCCAAAGTAAAGAAAGCTTGCTATTTTCAAAAACATTAAAATTCATATTCTGTTTTATATTCTCAGCTATAACAGCTAAATTCTTCCAGTAAACAGAGCAACAATGAATCTTGGGGTTCCAAAAGGAAGTATATTTAGCCCTCCACCAACAGAAAAGAAGGCTCTCTGAATTATAGAATCTCCAAATAGTGGAGCAACTAAAAGCATAAGAGAAGATGAATGGCCAGGATATCTAGCCCACCAAGATCTTTTGGTTTACAAGTTTCTTTCCAAGATATCATATGCAACTTTCTTTTGGAAATATCACCAAAGTACAAGATCCGGAACAAATTTTGTTGATAGTTTTATAACAGGATTTAGGTATAATAGCTCCTCTGGTCCAATAGCCTAAAGTGTTACAGATAGTGAATTTGATAAATTGCATTCTTCCGACAAATGAGAGAGTTTTTGCTTTCCAACCATCAAGGGAACTATAAATTTTTTGCAGCAGAGGTTGGAAGTCAGTAAGTTTAAGTCTCCTATGGAAGATAGGAATACCCAGATATTTGATAGGAGAGCTAGTAATAGGGATGTTAAGAATACTAGATATGCAATGAGCATTCAAAACATTCCTAGAAAAGAGAATAGTGCTTTTATCATTGTTAACCTTTAAACCCGAGATATCAGCAAAACGTCTAAGTAAATCCATAAGGATCTGAGCATTTTCGATAGAAGTCTTACCAAATATCAGTAAATCATCTGCATAAAGAAGGTGAGAGATAGAAGCATTACCCATAGAAATTCCTTGAAAATTGTTGGTAGGAACAATCTCATCAAAGCTAGAAGAAAGTCAATCCATAACAATGCTGAAAAAATAAGGTAAAAGAGGGCAACCCTGTTTAAGGCCAGATGTCGAGTTGAAATAACCTTCTAGGGCTCCATTAATGCAAATAGAGAAATATACATTAGAAATGCATCATTTAATCCAAGAGATAAATTTTGGATGAAAGCCTTTGGCAAGAAGACGATTCAGAAGGTATTCCCTGGAGATATAGTATCAAAAGCTTTAAGTATGTCAAATTTGACGCAAAAATACTTATCTCTAGCATTCAGATTAAAATCTCCAAGAAGTTCAGTGTCCAAAAGGATGTTATCTGAAATGACTCTGTCATTGATGAAGCCCGATTGGCTAGGATGTATGATGAAAGGCATGACCGCTTTCATCCTGTTAGCCAAGATCTTGGCAATAATTTTATAGGTGTTGCAAAGAAAGATGGGCCTATAGTTTAATAAATTTGCAGCATGGGAACATTTTGGAATCAGTGCAATGGCCATAGCATTGACATGTTTTGGTAAAGAGCCATAGTGGAAAAAAGAGGATACAACTTCACATAGTGGCTTTCCAATGGTGTTCCAGGTGGACTTATAAAATTCAAAGGTGTATACATCTGGGCTAGGGGATGAGGAGTTGGGTGAAGAGAAACCACATCTTTGATTTCTTCCATGGTAACATTGATAGTTAAGCTAGAGATGAGATGTTGGGGTATGGTGTTCCCAACATGAGAATTCCAATTGTCAGAATTTGGCATATATGGAGTGTTGTGGAGATTTTGAAAGTGATTAACAATTGCATTGTTGATATCCATGGGGTTAAAGAGAACCCCTTCAGCCGTGGTAATAGGTTTTATCAGGCTATGATTGTGTCGGGCTTTGATTCTAGAGTAAAGAAACTTTAAATCATCCTCTCCACAAGACAACCATTTGGCTTTAGTTCTTTGAGATATCCAAGCAGTCCAATCAGAGTTTCTTTCAGACAGTATGTGATTATTTCTCTTCAAGACCATGTTTAGTGCTTGATCCAAAGGGGAAGCTTGAATTTGTTCCAGAAGAAGATGCTGAGCATTGGAAAAATCTTCAATTTCTTGCTTGAGAGAGTTAGAGGAAGCCCAAGAATTAGATTTAATACTATTTTTGAGAATCTTGAGCTTCTGGTAGAATGAGCAAATTGGACTGCTGAAAGAGGGTAGTGAGAATGCAAAGATGAGGCAGTCCCAAAAGTCAGCTTTAGAAGTCCAGTAGTCCTTATAAAGAAATATATGCATATGATGGATGTTTGTATCATTTTGCAAAATGAAAGATGAATGATCAAAGATTTGCGGATCACCAACTCTATAAAACTAGTTGGAATATGAATCTAACCAAGCATCATTGACTAACATTCTATCCAGCTTGATATGAATGGGGTTATCAATTCTCTGATTATACCAAATGTAATAGTTTCCAACATAAGACAACTCATGAGCACCAATGCTAAAAATCAAGTTGTTGAAATCAGAAAGCTTTCCATTATTGAGAGTGATACCACCCATTCTTTCATGTGCATATCTGCAGCAATTGAAATCCCCAAGAATAATCCAAGGAGAGGAAATATTTTTTGCCAAATTAGAAATCTGCTTCCACAGAGTGAGTCTTTCTTCCAGAGAATTAGCAGCATAAATGACAGAGACCAAGTAAGCCTCATTATGACCCGAGAAAACCACACCATGGATCAACTGGTTAGAAGTGAGAAGGGGTTTGAAATTTATAATGAGGGCATTCCATTTAATCCAAATCCTCTCTGGGGATGAATAAGCAAAATTGTCAAAAGAACCTTCATGAGGGAAAATGGTGTTGGCGGATAAGAACTAAGGATTAGTGGCAGACAGAGTAGAAACTCAAGCTTCGAGAACAAACAACAAATCTAGAAACAATATATTTGCAACACGGTACTTTGTCCGGGTTGTTAAACACACGGGTGTTCCATGCTGCTAATTGGGGACTAATCATTATGACTTGGAGGTGGGTGTGGACGCCTTCTTGGCATTCTTAGCTCTTGTGTTTTTGTTGTTAGAGGGGTTTGTTTGTAGACAGTTTTTTTTTATTGTTGCCTTTATCCATGTTGTCGGAAACAATAGGTCGCTAATCTGACTGAATCACAAGAACATCCTTATCAGGTGGGCGCGGGCTAGACGACACTCCTGGTAAGTTGTGGATTGGCTCTTGCATAGTATGTTGGTCATTTAGAATATCAATTTGTTGCTGGTGATGAGTTTAGGGGACTTATAATAGCAGCACCAGGGAGGGATTTCAAAGTGGGTGAGGCGAGGGTGTCAGTTGAAGTGGAGGGCTATTCTTCATATGGAGAATTAAGGTTAGAAATCAAAGTTTGGATTATTGATGGCGCCTGTTCAATGGCTAAGGATGGAGGGGTGCTAAGGTTAGGAACAATCGATGGTTGGGCTGCTGGAATTACACTCCATATATTCGGTTTTAAATCTACTCAAACTAAAACCATTAGACTCTAAAGTTGACCTACATAATTCAAGTTTTTCTTCAACTTTCTTTCTAGTCTCATCAACAACAAGAATATCATAAGCAAAAAGCATACAATAGGGTACATCATCTTGTAAATGCTTATTAAGAACATTCATAACTAAAGCAAAAAATATATGGGCTTAACACTGATCCTCAACTTAATCCAACTAAAATAGGAAAATAATTCGTTAAACCACCTTATGTTTGAACACAAGCAACAACACCTACATATATATCCTTAATAAGTTGAATATAAGCACTATTAACTTATTTCTTTTCTAGAATTTTTTAGAGCACATCTCTTGGAACTTTATTAAAATCCATAAAAATCATAAATTTTAAAAGATACTTGGTTTAATCATCAGGAGTCCTTTTGACTTGATTTGACCCTAACTAGCCTTGGTGGCGCTTAAGTGACTTAGCATTCTCTCTACTAGCTTAATTCCAAGTGACCATAAACTCCAACCATTGGATTGCCTTCGACAATTTCATGCGGTACTAGAATTGTTTAACGAATTTTCTATAGGGCTTGATCATTTCCTTTAGATGAGATTAAGCAGACTATCAGTTTTCATATTAGTGTCAGTTGATCCTGGGTTACCTCATAGCTAGAGGGAGTTGGTCATACGAGACCAAGGAGGCCATTTTGCTCCTAAACTAGCTGGTAAGATGTCTTTGATGATCTAGGATATCTTTAAGCCTTATAATTACTATCCCATTTAACCCCAAGTCCCTTAGGTGATCTTAGGTAGACCACTAGTGTGACCCTATATACGTCTAAAAACCAAGTTAGTTGTAATTAAGTCAAGAGAAAGACATAACCCACCCTAGGGTGGGCCATGCTCATTCTCATAGTCTTTAAAAAAATATAAAAATCCTTAGACATAAGAAGCATAAGATATTTAGGATAAGAATCAAACTCATTCCTTAGCACCAAACCCTCTACCTTTAGCCTGCGTCTTAAGAGTCGAGAAGTGTTCAAAAACTAAAAAATAGATTTATTACTTCCAATTTCAATATATTAGGTGTAAAGCTCTGAATTTTAGTCCTTGGGAATTACATTAGGACCTCATATCTCTCTCTCTAAAATACATATAGTGACAGTGAAATTTCTTTTCTTAAAAGAAGCACATAAATAAACTATTTTTTTAGGGGAGACAATTGAAAGTTTTCCGTGAAAAAATATTAAGTAGCAAGAGCACATTAATCATTCTATATAAAAACAGCTTAAGAAATTGAGGGCAGGCACATGCTTGCATCTACTCGAGAAATGTGATGAGGAAAAGGATTTAACTGGATGTTAAAACAAATCATGGGCACAAGAAGAATTTGAGGTAAATAGAAGAAGCTGATAAGTAGAGTCAAGGAAAAAACAATGGAAAAGAATATCAAAGGAATTCAACCAAGAAAGCAACCAGTGATACTTTAGTAAGGCTCTACCTATTCAAGCTTTTGTTTATTACTTTCATAGTCACCTCGGCTTAATGCAAGTCCTCTAGAATTCCAGGCCATATCACTCGCATATGTAGTGGCCAATTTCATATAATAGGAAGATGTTCTATTACTGAAATTCACCATCACAATCTACACCAAAAGAAGGCTATCATATTCTTAAATTGCATTGAGTGTTTTAAAGATTAAAGCTAGGCCCATAGCTTTGACCTTTACAGCATAGTTTTTCTTTATGTACAAAGTTGAAGAGAAAGTTCACATGTGATCATCCCTTCAATCCACAAATCAAATTGATACCAAAGCTTAGATTCTTCACTCATAGGTTATAAGGTTGTAAATAATAAAAACAAGAGTTACTCCTCAAAAGTTGTCTTTATAGTGAAAACCCCGCAACTGACTCAAAGACGTTTAAAGAAGATCAAACAAACTAGAGAGACTTATACGAATAAAAGGTAGAAATGCATCCATTAGATAGATAAATAGGATTAGAATCAAAATATTAGAAAATCAAGTAAAATCCTAAGATAATATGAATAGAAGTTAAATATGATCTGTGAATAATAAGTTTAACACCTTAGCAAGTGTTCAATAGGAATGAATGGAAAATAAGGATTCAAAAAGTTCAACCTAAATAAATAGTTTGAATAAGGCTAATGATGAAAGCCATGTAACCATTTTTTTTTATTATGTTTCAGTGATCTGTCCATAAACAATAATATGCCATAAGTAGGTGTACTATCACCCATTAGTTTCTTTATGGGAACCAAAAAGTTGTCCTCCATACATACTTTGCTTAAGTCGCATAAATCATGCACCATTCTTTCGCTTGATTTTCACTATATTAGCAATCAAGTCAACATATTTATACCAAATAGTCTAACGTTATCATGATTATTACAATGCCAAAGTCATAACATCAAAGCATTTACCCTTACAAAATTAGGATCAAGATTTAGTAAAACCCACATGTATGCAAATAGCTCTAAAACGGAAAGCTGCTCAAAAAATAAGTAGTAAGGGACCTTACATCACTTTCAAAAGGCAAACATAATGGATAGGAAGATTGATAGTAAATTACACAATTCTAAAATGCTTTGTTGCCCAACTCAAAGCCCAAAATAAGTGTTCAAGCTCATGAGTTGCCTGTGGCATGAATATAAGCATTGATCCGATGGCTTGGAAACTTTTTTTAAAGCGATGTGAAATAGAAATTTAACGTTCGATGATTTAAAATCAAATATGATGAATGATAATCACTTTGATTTGAATAAAAGTTTCCCTTCTACAAAATAGAAAGATGCGTCTTTTTAAAGGGCTGTTGCATTAGTAATATATTGCATTCTATTTTTCTGAATTTACATTTTTGTCATATTTGATATGACGCAAACAACAAATGAAATATGAAGTAAAAATTTCAGGAATTTGAAAACCCCCAAAATCTGTGTTTTTCCTGCATTTGGAAATCAACCCAAGTGCTGCAAAATAAAGCAGAATCAGAAGTCATTAAAGCCCGCGAAAAACGAATCGATGGAAGACCTATACCACAATACCAACGAGCAGACAAAGCAGGGGAATATATCAAGATGCGGCGTATTAATCATTTAGCAAACTTTTATAGGATGAAAAAAAGAGGAGAGAATATCCAGAGGGCTTCGCGAAGAGCGAAAGCCAAAGCATACCGCTAATAGATTGGCGATCCAGAGCGCACCGTACCGCCGGCCAGCGCTACGGCAAAGCCCGTCGAAACCCTCAACAGGCTCCGGCGAAAGAGAAATTATTGTGTATACAATCGGAACCGAGGTGCGCTTATTTTATTGCTTATTTTTTGAAATATAATTTTTTTCGTTGCAAATAATTAGAAAATAAATAATACTCACTAAATACACAAAAAATATATAAAAAATACGTAGAAAACATAATATATCAAAAAATACACAGTGAAATAAGCAGTAAATACCCAGCATCCGAACACAATTCTGCATTCGGATTGCATACACAATGGGAGGCGAAAAGAGAGCAGTTTTGTCTGTAACCAATTAATCCACATGCAGCCATTAAGAAATTAAGAAATTATAAGTTCAAATTTTTTGTATATGTGAGGGTTCATTCTGTGTGGACGCCGAACGTCGTCCGGAGACTAATCAGAATGCTCCACATCATCCCTTTGATGTGTACCATGGTTCGATATCATTTGGTATCGCTGACAATATATGATAATAATTTAAAATTATAATTATTATAATTGCCCCAACTACTCTTAATGAATTAAAAAATTAATAAACACAACCAAACACTAACATGGCTTTGAAAAGCTTTTAACAACCCTAATTGATATTAGTCAATTTGCATGTCCTAAGTTTTTCAATGCTGACTTGACTGGGAAAATCACATTAGCAATACCAACTAAAGGGGAAATTGGCTTCATTTAAGGAGAGGGTAAGAAGAGAACAAGACAATGTATGTATATATAAAAAATATGTATTATATTAATCTCAAAGCAAGTCCAATGATTTTCAACCCCATCCTAATACAAATTGTATCAAAGCATCCCTATAAAATTTTTTCAATACTTGAGGGTAAATTAGATGAAATAATTTAACATGATTTGTTATCCAAGTGGTCTATATCCTTGTGTAATCCTCATTCTAATTAGAATTCTACTAGTAACTACTCAAATTCCTTTGCTCGTATAGCCTATGGAGAAATCATTAGAATATCTTATTTTAAGAAAAAAAAACATCAACTTTGTTACGACTTCTATAGTAATAGTTTAAACAGACACAAATAGCGGCAATTAAACCAGCTAGCAAAAGTCATCTATAGCAGTGGTTTTGAAACTGTTGCAACAAAGTGCTACTGAAATAATACATTTTTTTTTTTTGTAGTGGGTCATCAAGTCCTTGGTAGTTACATGAGACTATCACCTAAAAAATATAAGAAATATGTAATGCCTACCTCAAATTGTACATGACATAATACAAAACATACCATCAAATGGAGTTGAGAAAATTTGCTTTGATGATGGACACTTATGCTTCAGTCATGATAGTTTTCTTATTGATTTCTACAGTAGCTGTTTAACACGAAAGTTTATTGAAACCATCAAAGAAATAGTGGTAAAAAGTTGTTCCAAATAAAACCTTAAATTTACTTCAATATCTTCTCTTAAAATGATATTGCAGAGGAAATTCAATAATTCGTTGTATTTCAATGATTCATATAACAATCTTCGGTTGATTGATGTTGTTGGTAATTAATATTAACCAAGTACGAGGACTTGGAATACTTCTCATATTTTTTGGTTACAATAACTACAATATATCAATCAATAGTGTTGAAATGTTTGAAAACTTACATAAATTAAAAGGAGGTGCTCTATTTTTCATATATTATCAATTTAGGTATTGTTTGGGACAGCTTTCCTACTGCTTCTTAAATAGCTTTTTAGTACACAAATAAAAAAATTTGTACTAAAAAATTGTTTTAAAAGGTAGTAAGAAAGTTGTCCCAAATGAAGCATTGGGACGGCTTTCTTATTGCTTGTTAAAGCAGCTTTCTAGTACAAAATTTTTAAATTTTGTATTAAAAAGTTGTTTTAAGAAGCAGTAAGAAAGCCGTCTCAAAGCCCTTCTTATATCATAATCATCCAAAGAAAATAAATAATGATTGTTTTCTAAGAACTAAGCTACATCTAATGAACTGTTCTTTATCCTTTCTCACTCTATCTTTAATAGAAAAAATATATATTTCATTAAAAATCATGAAATAGAAACTTACACTTTTTAAATATATATCTATGAGTTTCAGTGAATTCAAATTATTCAGTGCTGTCTTCTCTTGTTTTTAATAGTAAAGACATTTTTGTTTTTGTGTTAAACAGCCAAAATTGATCAAAGAGACTCATCCAAGCAATTATTTTTTGACTTTCTTAGAGGAGTTTTGAGGTTATATTCAATTGGTAAATGGCTGTATGGGAATTGGGAACTGAGAATGAGTCTCTTAAATAGAAAATTATATAAATAATATATCTCCTTTTAGCTTTAAAGTAATTATATGTATTGATGATTGCAAAAGTTTGTGAATATAATAAAGAATTTCATGCAAGGTTTTACTAATTCAAAACAATAAAGTTTGATTAATATCTTAATAAGGTTGATTAATATCTTAAGTTTGATTGGCAGTAAATCAAATTAAATAAATGAGAAAAAAAATATGTTAGAATTTAATTTTTGAAATAATAATATAATAATTAAAATTTTGGATTGAATTTATTTTGAAATAAATATATTTTTGATTAATTAATTTATTTTTATATTATACTCATTTTAAAAAATATTTAATATTTTTAAATTTTTAAATGATCATATGTTTTGATATCAGAAGTATATATTCCATAATACAAGTTTATGTGACTGCTTTATTCGTAGGATTTAGACCCAATTAAATCATTTTTTATTTTTCAAAGTCAAATATTTGAAGATCATATATCAAGACTTTGAAAATCGGATCGGACAACGAACTGAAAGAATGAGAGGTTAGCTGTTCAATGGTTCGACCGGAGTATAACCAGATAACGTAATAAACATTTATTATATTTAAATATTATAATAATGACATAATCATTTGCAAATATATAACAAAAATTGAACATAATCTTAATATGAAACAATTAGAAATATAACAAATAAATCCAATAAATTTAAAATTAAATATATTATTATTTTGTGCAATCTCTTTGTAGTCATAACTTGAGAGATGAAATCGAAATTGCTCTTGAGATCTTATAGTTTATATATGCAATTGGTGTGCTCTAAATATAAAATAAATATGACATAAGTAGGGTTTTTTTTTCTTTGGTTCCGTATAATTATAAGCTTTATCTTAGTTAGTTTTGGGGTCATCTGATTTGATCTCAATGGCTCAAATCATTTTTCAAATGAACCGTTCGGCTATTCAAAATGCAGACCGATTCAGCCTGTCCGGTCCGATTTTTAATGCATGGGATATTGTATGGGATATTATTGAAATACTTATTTTTTTATTTTAGTACTAATGCAGCTCATCTTGATTTGTTGGTTGTGAGCTTTTGCTACTAATCAAGAGGTCTTAGGTTGAGTCTTAAGTAATGTGATGTATGCTTGAGTTTGCTTTAATTGAACTAAATGTCCCAAAAAAATTAGAGATTTTTATATACATAACATCTAAAACTATTAAAAATAGATATTTAACTCATAAATTTCTATATTTACTAATATACCACATCAAATTCATCTTTCAATCAATTCTAACATTATGTTTAAACCTTTCATCAAAAATCACTATCAACGACAGTTTTCCCTGTCAGTGGCATCATTCCACATTGAATACAAGTATCTCATCGCTTTAATGGAGTGGTGAATAGAAAAAAAAAAGTGGATTTTATGTGGTATATTAGTAAATATAAAAGTTTATGTGTTAAATATATATTTTCAATAATTTTAAATGTTATATACGTAAAATTCCTAAAAAATTATAATCCTAAAACAGTTCAAATCTTTTTGAAAAATAAATGACCTTATAATTACTCAAATTCACAACATTACCGATGTGAGAATACTCGAGCAATTTCCGGCTGAAATTTTAGAACTGATAAAGGCTATTAAGGCTTCGTTTGGAACGGCTTTTTTATTGCTTTCTAAAACGGAGTTAAAAGAAAGTGCTTTTTCCTAATGATCAGCTTAAATATATCTATAGCAATTTTTTAAAATTTTTATCTTTCTACATTTTGAGAAAAAAATGTGTTCATTAAACATCTAAAAGTTACTTAGTTCTTTGATTATTTGATAGTTGGAATCTTAAATAATAAATTATACCATCATGATTTAATCATTTCTTATCTATATGTAATTTCAAAAATAGAAATAATTATTTCTAACTTGGAATGCTGTACAATTCAAACTATTTAATTTCTCATAAAAATAAGTATATATTAAACATTACTTATATACAGTTATGATAACTAAGCTTTTAAATAATTATATTAATCAAAATAAGAATACTTAATAATTGGGTCTGGTTTACTAAACTCATCAAGTTATAATACTTAGTTCTTTCTATAATAGATGAAGAAAGCATATAGGAAATAAATTATGGGCCTAGCTTAGTAAAATTAAATAAATTATATACTTCAAGTTATAACACTCAGTTCTTTCTATAACTGAAGAGGGCAGTATTGCAAAGTTGAGTATACTTTCTTACTCTCATATAGTTATAGTAGAAGTTGCGAAAGAAGTAGGGGTGATTACAGTTTCATATGTGATAACTTTCTTAATGCTTTCTAAAATAGCTTTTCAGTTCAAAAGAATTTATTAGCAATTTTTGTACTAAAAAGCTATTTTAGAAAGCATTAAGAGAGTTGTCCCAAACGAAGCCAACATCTATTGAACGATATTAATAGTCGAACAACTATGGTATGATGAAAGCGATCTAGCGATGATGATATGGAGAAGGTTGTTGACTGATGGTAATCTTGCAATAACAATCACACGGTGGTAATTGGAAAGTAACAGTGAGACAATGATGCTCAGATGAAGAGGGATGGACTATAATAAAAAGGCGGTGATAGTTAGGTTGTGACGGCGGTCCTACGACGATAATCAAATAGTAACAAATCAAGTTGGTGGTGATTGTAGACGTTGACTTTTAAGTAGAATGCTAGAGATCTTCAAAGCTTCAAGCTCTCTGAAATCTCTTGATCTCGCTCATGCATGAGAATGATGATTTATTTATAATTTTTTTGGAAGTTACATTTTGATAAATTTAATCAAAATTTCATAACATTCAATTGGACAACTTATATTAAACAATATAATCATAGATAATTTATTAAGCCTTTAAAGCCTTAATGACCTTAGAACTAAATTATTTTTGACTCGTTGGATTCGTCTTGTTAAGCTGTTCAATTTGATTGTAAGCATGTAATGTTTGAAGATCATTTAGTCATTTAATTAATGCAAAAAAAATTCAAATATGCTTTAAGATTGATTTGGATTCATTTGGACTCAAATAAGATAGACTTTTGCGCCATTTAATTTGTCTCATCTAAGCAATTAGTTTTATTATAAATTTATTAAAATTCGAGCTTAAATGGTCTTCAATTTATTTTCGAAAGTTTTAGTATATGTAATGCATCAAGAATTGTTATTTAAATTTAATATAATTAAATATAATAAATTTATGAAAAACTTAATACTAAGTTATATGAGTAAATCAAAGAAAAAAATTGGTTGAGAATATTCTAATAAAAAATCATCTTAAAATAATTTAGAGAAAATTTTTAAATTAGGTATTATTAAAACTTAAATAATGTAATTAAGCATTGAAAAAAAAAATTGTCAAAAAGTAGCTCATCAAAAGGTCGTTTTATGTTGACTCAGATTTGTCGAGTCATGTGCTACTTGTCGAACTAACAAACTACTTGATACATCGTCAAAAAATTATCTTGATCGGGCACGAATCTCGAGGCAAAAGATAGTTGGAAACTTCAAAATTTAATTTTGGGAGCACCCGAACTCCGATTTCAGCGAGCTTACAGTCAAACTGAGCGTCTCGGAAATACGAACCCAACGACACCAAGATCAACTCGATCCAAGCCCAAATGGGTCCGAATCATGGACCCGAAGCGCTGTTGGAAGGTTCAAACCACAATTTGAGTTACCAAACAGACTCCGATTTTGACGAGCTTATACTCGAATCGAACGGTTCGATGAGACGAATCCAAAGAGCCTAAGATCACTGAATTCCAACATCACTAAGGCCCTCAAATGACCAACGAACGGTGCACGATCGTAGGATTTAATATCGGCCGTCCATTCAACCACTCCCTATTCGCCCCTGATCTCACGCCTATTTACGGGCCATGCCACTCCAGAAAATCTATAAATAGAGCCCTCATTCTCACAAGGGGGGTCTAAGCAAGAAGAGAGGAAGAGGAAAGGAAGCTCTCCTCTGACCACCGCCGGAACCTCGCCGGACCAAGCCGAAGCCCGCCGGACCCACACGGAGCCTCGCCGGATCACCGCGTGGAGCCTCAACGGACCACGCTCGGGAGTTCACCGCACCACCGACATCTCAAGGCCGCGACGCGCTACTGAAGGCCCGACATCATCAGGCACACACGTTCTCTCAAGGCCGACTTCAGGCCTGACAGTCTTCATCTGAGGCCCTCACCTTCTCCAGAAGCCCTCACCTTCGTCAGAGGCCCTAAACCCTCGCCAGAGGCCCCTCCACTTTCACCACGGCCGAGGCCCTCACTTGCCAAGGCCATTGTCTTCGTCAGATTATCATCAAAGGCCGTATACTCACACCAGAAATCACATGAGGCCTTTCAATTTCGTGCAAAGCCTCACAACACCTGATGTCTCACCTTCACCTTGAGGCCCTCACCTTCGCCAAAGGCCCTCTCCTCCGCTAGACATACTTCACTCTGACGCCTTTGCTTTGTCGGGATACATCCACTCTGATGGTCTGGACTTCTGCTGGGCCATTCTAACCTGACGTCCAAGAGTTCTACTTCTCAAATACCCCTGCCCTACTACAACGGTCCTTCCTGACCTCTGTCGCCACGTACGGTCCATCGCGACTCCATCACAGACAACGGTCTTTTCAGACCCCAGTCTCCTACCGAAACTACGGTCCTTGTCAGGCCTTCGTCGCCTACTACGGTCCATCCGACCTCCATCACCAGACAACGGTCTTTCAGACCCCAATCTCCTACCGACTACGGTCCTTCAGGCCTTCGTCGCCTACTATGGTCCTTCCGGCCTCCATCAACAGACAACGGTCTTTCTGACCCCGGTCTCCTGCTGACTACGATCCTTCCGAACATACAAACATGTATATGTAATTCCTACTATGTAATGCAATCTGTATGATGTACAATTGCTACATCAATCCAATGCCTTCTCCCAAGGAAGAGCCTCATTTGTAACGACTACAAATACTAGTGGATTCATTCAAACTGGGCTAGGCCCCGTGGTTTTTCCCCCTTTTTAGGGGTTTTCCACGTAAAAACTCTGGTGTCTCTTATGAATGTTTCACCCTCTCTCTTATCTGCTTGTATGCTGGATCTTCGTACAATGTTAAGACGTTAAACCATATATTTCTCTACCGCCGCGAATACTCCAGGACGCAACACTACTTATTTAAAAAGAAATTACTATTGTAATGTTGTCCGTTAAACGGACAACTTGTTACAATGAATTTTGAAAAATGATTTAAAAATAAAATACATTAAATAAATATTAAAAAAAAACATAGAGAATAGCAAAAAATGTAGAGTTAGTGTAAAATATAATTTTTATATATTAATAAAAATCATCCATTTATATATAAATCAGTGTAAGAAGTCATTCATTAGTCACCCATTCAAAACATATTGTTTCAAAATTTACATAAATAAATATATGTGAATATGATATTTATTTTTAAAGCCTATATATGTTTAAGGAGAAACATTGAATTATTTTTTTTTTCTGCTTTAATTTTGGCTATAATGCTTATCCATTAAAAAAAATACCAATTAAAAATAAGTATATTATCACCGTAAAAAAAACAAAAATGTTCATTTTAATCAAGTTTTATTAATATATATATTTAAATTTTTGACTTCTATTAAAATATAGAAATTATTTTTCAAAATTTACTGTAGCAAGTCGTCTGTTTAACATACAACTTTAAGTAATAAAATTTTTAAAAATATTATGTTAGTTCTGCGATTGACACATAAATCGCCTGTTTGATGGACTACTTTAACAATTTTAAATTTTTTCTTTTAAATTCTTAATTATATTATTAAAAATTTAATAATATATTGTCTATTTTTTTTTTCCAAAATTTATCATTTAAAAAGTAAACTGATCAAAATTTATAAATTTAAATTTTCAAGTAAAAAAAAAAAAACGAGATGTGAAGAGAAAAAGTCAACGCGCGAGGTTGATCTATCTTTTGTCAGACCCCCGCCTTCCACGGCTGCCTCCGCTCTTTCTCGTTGAAATTCCGCACTTTCTCCTGCGGATCAGCTAATCACCATTATTATAAGAAGCCAAGTCCGCCTTCAATCTTTAAACAAGTTCGAGAGAGAGCTCCTTTGATTCGACCTAAACCTCAATATATTCTGTTTTTTCCCTTTCTCTTTCATTCGATATAAGCGAAGTGAACGACGATTAGATGGCGAAACTCTACGCGCAGACGGTGCCGCCGCCGGATCTGAACAAGAACACGGAGTGGTTCATGTATCCGGGAGTGTGGACAACCTACATCTTCATCATATTCTTCACCTGGCTCACGGTCCTTTCGGTCTTCGGCTGCACCCCTGGCATGGCATGGACAATCGTTAACCTTACTCATTTCGCCGTACGTACTACTGACAAATTCCTATCTTATACGTTTTGATTATGCTTTTCATTGTATTTTTTCTGGAGTATGCATAGTTGTAACCCTCTTTCGCCCAATTTTTTTTTTGTGTGTATCGTTGATTCTGATCTGGAATTGTGTTGTTTGATTCATCCTTCGAAAAGATTCGATTTTAACAGCTGACTTAAATTAATTTCATTCATTCATTAATTTAGCTGCATATTTATGCTTCATGGGATTTAGTTTTTGAGGAGGGAAAATCTAGGGCACAATAGCCGGCAGCTCTTGGTATTTTAGATGGATTTTTTTTTTCTTAATTTGCTTTGCGGTACATAATCCCTAAGTAAATGAAGCAATTTGTGTGCTTTTTCAACTTTGGAAAGCACAGGAAGCTTTAAACTGACCTTGCAGATCGTTCTATTTGAAGTTTCTTTTGCATTGGTTATTGAGACAGTGGTCCATGTAGCAGAGCTGTCCTGATAGTTTGTGGATTTTTTTTATTTTTATTTTTTTTGTTGGGGAGTGGAATGTTATGTTGGTGGAAGGAGAAGAGGAAGAAGATTGGAAAATTCAGAGAATGAGTTAGAAGAGAGACTTTTATCTTTATGCGGTGCTAATTTTTGGTTCCATAAAATAAGACTATAGCTTTATATTACCAGCATAACTTGGAGAGGATATTTTCTAGAATTATCTTAAAGATTAACCTCTAAAATATTCAAACTACTTATTTGAACATTTTGGATCCGTTCCAAACTAATGGCCTTGTTTAAGGGGTTGGGGCGTTAATTAGCTTCTTGTGGTAGGGGGGGTTGGGCCGCTAAGCGTGATGGAGACTTGATAGTAGGATTGAGGATGTTACAGTGGTAGTATATCTTTAGAGGAGAGAAAACTAATGACAGTGGCAAAGATATTTAAGTTGGATATTATTGCAATGGAACTATTAAGAAGAATTATTGTGAAGAAAGATTTATTAAGTCGATTTCAAGTAGTTAGGATGATGAAATTTGTGTGTATTTGGTGCATCTAAATGGAGAAGTTTTTCAAGGGGACCTTTTTGGTTGCTTTGGGGTTTTGGTTTTTGTGGTATTAATGACTTGGGCAAATTTTATTTTAGAAAGGACCAAAAGGTGGATGTACCAATCTAGAATGAAGGTGTTATGGTTCTTTAGGGGATCGATTTTTTTCTATCATTTGAAATTTTGTGATATAGATTATATTGTTATTGAATGGCCGGGCAAAACATTGAGTGGGAAAATTTTATTTTAGAAAGGACCAAAAGGTGGATGTACCAATCTAGAATGAAGGTGTTATGGTTCTTTAGGTCTTTAGGGGTTCTATTTTTTTCTAACATTTGAAATTGTGTGATATAGATTATATTGTTATTGAATGGCCGGGCAACATTGAGTGTTATTTATTTGGTTCGGTGTTGTTTTCTCAAAACATTACATTGGTATGTAGCAAGATTAATGGTGTCAGGGCTTTTTCTTCTTTTTTTTCTCCTTTCCCCTTAATTTCTTTTGTTATAGATGTTATGTAGATTACCCCAATTTGAATGTCTAATGTTATCCTGATTACCTAATGCTCAATTTAGCGGTGAATCACTTAACTCTCAATGTTATAGGTTACATAGCAATGAAGATAGAAACAAAGGCCTCTCAACCTTTAAAAAAAAATCTTGGATGCTTGCAACGACTTGTTGAATTTTGTACCTGCAACTTGGAGACATCACATGCTTTCTCTTTTAGTTATCTTGTAACTAAAGATATGAAGTGCAGTATTCTTTCTTTTTCTGTTGTTAGCTGATTAGCTGCTACGAATGTATAAATTTTAAGATAATTGTAGTTAATCATACCAATAAATCCGAGTTTTGTTTTCTTACTTTTATAGGTCACATACTACTTTTTCCATTGGAAGAAGGGAACTCCCTTTGCTGAAGACCAGGGTATCTACAATAGATTAACTTGGTGGGAACAAATAGACAATGGAAAGCAGCTTACTGATAACAGGAAATTTTTGACGGTTTTACCTGTGGTTTTGTAAGTAGCATTTAATTTTATTTTTCCATATTGACTATTTTTCAATAAGCTTCACTTTTCTCCTTTCAAAATTCGATTGTTAAGGTAGATATTAACAAAAGACAGCTGAATAGTTGGCTTCAAGCAAAATGAAGATGTTAAGAATAAAGTGTTATAGGACAAGCTTATGCAGTCCTCTTTTGTTAAAATTCCTTAGGTTTTTCGGTTGAATATGTTCCTTTTACCTTTACTCGTTGTACATGCGTGCTTATAGAGTAACTTGGACTCTCAACTTTGCATATGGATTTTTTATAATTTCCTATCTTCAAACTTAAATCTAGTACCATTTTTCCTTGTCATTTACTTGAAGTACTTAAGTTTTTCTTCATTCTCCTAACTCCTACACTTGTGGATACTTTTCAAGATTGGATTCGGGTAAGTTTAGTTTCATTAAGATAGGTTATAAAGTTTAATTACTTGTGTTCCTTAACTTTAAAGTGGCTTGGAGTCTAGATAAAAAATAAGTGACTTGTCTAGTTGCATAAAGATTAAGTTCTAGTCAAGTAACATTTGAGAAATAGAAAATGTGGTTCGTACTTTTAACTTTTGAATTATGCACTGTTTTCGTCAAATTACTTTTCTCAATGTGTTATGTTGAATCTTTAATTTACAAAAATTTTAGGCAATCTGAGCATGTGGGAGATTTATCATATTTTTACAACCATTTTCATTACCTTCCAAGATTCGGATAGGATAGATATTGAGTCAAGTTCAATCAAGTTGGGCTTGCATTGAACTAAAAGTATATAACTTGAGTCATCTCTAAATTCTCCGATTTCAATTCTTTTAAATAATTTTGGGTTGTCTTAAATAAATTTATAAATCACACAATTTAATATCTATATGGGACAACATTTTTTAAAAAGCTTTGATCTAACCATATTTGGTAACTGACAAGGCTTGAAATCAAACATGATAATTATCAAGTTGGCTGAAACAACTATAACATTTACATGTTAGTTCTGTCTGGAATATGACTGTGTCGATCAATCGGGTTGCACTGTTGATTCAAACTTTAATTTCATAGGTCTAGCTTGTCAGGGGGTTGCAGAGGGGCCTCCTCTTACTTGGGGGCCTTGCCCCAGATTTTTTTTCCGTACAATCATATAATGTTGCGGCGCTGTAGGTTGTAATACCAAAGCACTACAAGGTAACTTAGAGACAAACGATGGAGAGCCACGACGCTCCAAACCCTGTTGTCGCGACACTATGAGTCGAACTAGGCAATTTTGTTTCTTGTTTTTCATGCTTAACTTGAAGGGTTACGTCCCTTGGTGTAATTTAAGTGCGTCTCTTTGTCTATTCTATGTAAAGAATGAAGTATGAAGTGAAGAGAAACAAAGAGAGAGTGCGAGACAAGCGATCCGTGTCATTTCTTTTAAATTTTCATAGTGAATTCCTTGGTGTGGCATGGCTCCGTGGTTTTTTTCCCATTTTTTGGTTTTTCCACGTTAAATCCTAGTGTTCATTTCCATTGTTTTTTTTCTTATTTGTTTCGTTGTGCGGTTTACTTCTCAAAACCACAATAAAGAGCAAAGATTAGAAGTTCCCAACTGATATTTTAAAGAAATTGACAAACATTTTGCTCATAAATTTTGATGGATCAAATTGCTAAATTTTTTGTTTTTTCACTAAGGCATATGTTGACAAATATGCAAGTATTGAAGTACAAGAATATACCTTTGTTAAACAACATGAAAGACTTAAAAAATGAAGACACTAAAGAAGAACCTATTGGAAGTGAAACGTAGAGAAAGTTCAATGGAGTGATTACGTACACCAGTAAAAAGAGTGGATATATATGCTAACTTACGAAGTGGTAGGGTTATAGAAGCATAATTATATTTTACATATTGTAACTAGCTTAAAAGGCTCATTGCATGTAGATATTAATGAAGAATTATGCACATGCCAAGATCATCATCATCATCGTTAGCCTTATCGTAATATTTGAGGTCAGCATTATTAATCATTATTTTTTATTCATTCTCTTTGAGTGTTGATTGATCTATTAAACTATTATTTACAAATCATTTTAAACCTCCTCTCTTCATATAATACTTAGTCTACTATTCGTAATCATTTGACACTAATTTTATTAAACTATTCCTATTTGCAAATCTTTGTCATCTATACTTATTCTGTAATTATTTTAAAATAAAAACTACTCCTATAGTAGATATTCCGACATGAAACCAAATTGGTTCTCCGAATTTAATGTAATTTTTTTATGTTTCATACTCTCTCCTATAGCTTTATTGTATAACTCATAAGTTTAATTCTTTTCTTTTTAGCATAATCTTAGACATCACCTTTATTCCAAAAAATTGATATTAAAATGCTTATTTTCTAATCATTTGACATGCTTTTAGTTTTCAAAATTATATTAAAAATATTTGTTAATTAAGTCATTGCAATATCCTCTATAATTCTCTAAATCTAAAGTGGTATCTTATATGGATCCAAAGCAGGTATTTGTACATCTTTTTTGTTTTTACTTCACTTCACTTTTTTCGATCAATCTATAATACATTTCACAATATTATTCATTAAACTCTTTCAAAATAATTTATTTCTTAAATTTCTCATTTAGCAATTTCTCAAATGTTTTCATCTTATCTTGATGCGTTCATCTTTAACAATATCTTATTATCTTTGCTTTTAATGCTTCTAATTTGATCAAAAGCCCTAGATCCTTTTTATTTTTACTTAATAATTCTATGTATCTCATTTTGCTATTTCTTTGGCATCAAACCTATATATAATGGGATTGAAAACTTGTTGACATTCATTTCATTACCTTGCGGAGTTGCAAATGATTTTTGGATGTGGAGATAGTTTGAAACTTTGAATAGTAGAACTTTTGATTGTGGAGATAGTTTCATTTCTAGAAATTGGGAGGGAGGGAGCAATGAATGAATGAATGAAATTTCTTAAGACTACTCTTCTTTATCTATTCATGAGAATTGATTACTCTAGAATCATCTGATTTTGGGTGATGATTTTCCAACTCACTTCTCTCACTATTAAGTTCAATTTGGGAACCTTGGTAGCCAAAGGTCTTTATTACAATATTACATTAATCTATAGGGTATTTATAAAAATTGCAAGGGTTCTAGTACTCAAAGAGGTTACTTAGTCATGAGGCTTTGGATTCTTCTCAGAGTGATGGCTCTAATTGCTCCACGTCTATGCTTGTAACAAATACGTAGAAGCCTGAAACGCTGTGCAGAGGTGGCCAAATGGTGCTTATTAATTTGATGATAGGGCGGAGTGGCGACAAATTGACCACTATTGTAGTGTAAGAGTGACTATTATGATTCATCCGTGTAGAGGCGTGATATAGAACTTTTCTTCCACAATAACTAAATGCTTTCATTGATCTCTGAACTGAAAAGATTGATTGTATTTATGTTGGATGGGGATGTGTAATTTGAAGTGGAAATGGAAGAGAACTTGTTCATTGTAAATTTAGCTGTTGAAATAGTTGTTATGGCTCTGACAACATCTTGATATGGATTAGGTTGTCATCAAGTTGTTGCTTTAGGGAAATTCACAAACTTGAAATTATATGCGCCTAGAAGAATTTAATAGGATGTTGCAATTAAGATTTAACTTTTAACGAAGATAATTGCCGAAGCTTTCTATTTTGGCTTCTTCTTATCGCCTGTGCTTGCCAAGTAGCAGCCATATGTCTCTAAGCATTTCTGACGGGACTACTGCAGCTAGTTTTGGCAAGCTATTCCCTGTTTGCTTGCCATGCAAATTGTTCAATATAGCAACAATGGTTTAATATATTCATCATCTAAAAAAACAGTATTCTATGTCGACTTCTTGTGTGACCTGCTATTTTTTCATTCAGAAATATCTTGTTGAGCTATATTCTTTTATCTTTCACTCAAAAGCCAGCTATTGGGGATAAGTGCTCAGTCCTTATAATGTTTTGAACTCCAAACGCTAGAAGGTGCTGAAATATTGATTTTATTACCAGATTTGGTTATCACCTGGTTGCTTGTAAATTTACACTTGTTACAAAACTTTAAAATTTTGTATATTCCACTTTTTCAATGGATGCACTTAGAAATGAACTCCACAAATCCAATGTTGAGGCACACATTAGAGTATTAGATTTAAATCCAACAAGTTATCATACCTCAACTATAGGCTTAAGCTTTTAAATTAAAATTAGATTTTATCATTGATACATCAGGCTCAAATTTTTGCCCTCTCGATGATTTTCTTGGGATTAAATGGTTTGCATGCTTTGTAGCCTACCATGAGAGGTGGCCATTCCACCATGGTCGAGTAACATTTAAAAGAGTTTTACTCTTATGAGGGATTCACATAATTGAGTGGGCTTTTGGTGCATGATACATTGATGATATTTTATGATGCTTGTGTTTAAAAGGGGGTAATGATTTAATGCATAGAGCATTTGTGGTATGGGCTGCCGGGTAAGATTGGAATGAATACTAAATAAAACTTGTAATAACTGGCTGGCCTGGGTTGGCATAAATCTTGAACCCACTTTACTCCACCCTGATTAAGGTTTTCATATTTCTAACCCATAAATGACTTTTGAGGGTAGAGAAACTACTCCTATACTTGTTCAATCGTGCTGAGCTAGCAGTTTAAACAACTATGGGTGCAATTGGATATTTGGATACCCCCAACTTCTGTTGATATTGGTCTGTGTCAAGAAAGTTAATGGAGGTCTAACGACTTAGGTTTTGTTTGGGACGACTTTCTTACTGTTTTTTAAAACATCTTTTTAGTAAAAAATAATAATTTTTTTTTCTACTAGAAAGCTGATTTAAGAAGCAGTAAGAATGTCATCCCAAACGAAGCCTTAATCAACTTTTCTGCATTTTTATTGGGTAAAAAGTGTTTTTATAGTAAATGTTGTCTTTTCTATTTTCAGGCCATTATTAGCACTAGCATTATGAACAAATATGGTTTTGAACTGGTTATTCAGCTTTACAACAGCCTGCAAACATTTGCTCCTACTGTCATGTTTAAGGCCAAGCATGTCAAATATCCTTCTCCTTCAACAGACATCTTTTTTCAGTATAATAATTTCAACCTTTTTGTATCAAATCTGGACCTTGAACTCAACTTAATAAATACCTACGTATCTATTAGTTCTCTATGAATCCTTGAAATGAAACTTTGTATTTTATGAATTTTTTCCGCTGTTTTTTAACTAGATAATTTTCTTTTGCAGGTACTTGATTGCCTCGCATACTACTGATTACCAACACCCAATGCTTTTCTTCAACACACTTGCAGTGATTGTGCTAGTCATCGCCAAGTTTCCAAACATGCACAAGGTTCGCATATTTGGAATTAATTCAGGCCATTAGGGAAGCTGGAAACTGAAATCATGATCGCTATATGCAGCAAAGCCAATGGAAGAGATCAGCTGGTGAAGCTGAGAGTAGAAGTAAATCTGGTAATAGATCAGTAGATGCTTGTTAAACTATGTATAGGTAGAACTCCTGTATCATCTTACTAACTAGCTATCTTTGAGTGCTGTCTGTTTTTGCAATTGAGTTTTTTGATATTTGGATTTTTCAAATCAAATCTTTTGTTTATCGCTGCTTCTTTATATCAAATATGTGGCTGTGAACTTGTAGTATTGCTCGATTCGATGAGCCCTATCAGTGAGTGAGTTTCAAACTGGAAGATCCGATAATTTGGAGCTTTCATATCTTATTATAGTTATGATTTTACAGTGAGAACTGAGAATATCAAAACGATTATGTTTTATGCTCAAATATATTAAACTGCATGAGTAATATAATGTAATTCTGATGCGAAGTGATTAATGATGCTTAGTTCCTGACCAAACATCATTAATTGATATCGACATACAACCATATAGCATTTTTGGGATATTTAGGCCATTTAAGGTAAACTCACACACACATCACATACACAAGACTCGAACCCAAAACCTCTTGGTTGGTCGTTAAAGGTTCAACCAACAGACCAAAGTGAGCTGCGTAGTTATGGATGCTATCAAGCCTAGGTAAATTGAATATGGTAGAAACTCAGTCTCGCTTGGAGATATGTTATGTGGATGAGTTTGATCTATTGAACACAAGGGGCTTAGTGCCCAAGAGTCATTGCCAAGCTAGTCCCCAAGTTTCATTGATCATGATCTGGCTTCTGGACTTGGCAACAACGAGTTGTCGCCTTCGCCCATCACTCATTCCCAACTAGTCATTAATCAAGAGGAATTCATAAATAAAAATATAATAACATGTTAAATAACTGAATTAAATTTATATAAAAATAAGCATTCCATATAAATTTGATATTGACAGCCTTCATGAAGAGCCAAAATTACATAGTTTTAGTGTATAGGGCTCAAAACTCAATAGTTTTAGGTTGATGTTCACTTGCATTTTAGCTCATACAACTGATAATCTAACTTACACGATATTCCCAAGTTGACTACTTCTCGTCTATGTTATACTTGATATAACATCAAAAAAATTATCTTGATCGGGCACAAATCTTGAGGGAAAATCGAGTTTGAAACTTCAAAAATTAAATAAGAGGCTATATGAACTCCGATTTTAGCAAACTTATAGTCGAATTGAACGTCTTGAAAATACTAACCCAATGACACCCAATTCGATTCAATCTGAGCCCAAATCAGTCCAAATCAAAGACCTGAAGCGCATTTGGAAGGTTCAAACCATAATTTGGATTACCAAATAGTTTCCAAACGTGACATGCTTATAGTCGAATCGAGCAGCTCGACGAGACAAATCCAATGAGCTCAAGATCGCCGAATTCTGATATAATTAAGACATTCAAATGTTCATTAAATGGTTCAAAATCAAGGAAATCAACATCGACCGTTCATTCAAACCACTCCCAAATTACTTTTGATCTTCCTCCTATTTATTGGACATGCCACTCTCAGAAAATTATGAATATACCCCTCATTTCTCATGGAAGGGGGGTCAATGATGGAGAGAAGGAAGAAGAGAAACTTGAGTTCTCTTGCCATGAGACTCCTCCTCGACCACCGCTAGACTTTTGTCGAACTTTTACCCGACGCCGAACTTCCGCCCGTGGCCGAACTTCTACCTATCGCCAGATTTTCTTCGAACTTCTACCTGACACCGAACTTTCGCCCGTTGTTGGATTTCTATCCGACGCCAGACTTCTACCCATTGCCGGACTTTTGTTGGACTTCTACCTGAAGCTGGACTTTCTCCTGTTGCCGGATTTCTACCCTACGCCGGACTTCCACAAGTCGTCGGGCTTATGCCCGTCACCGGACTTCCGTCGAGCTTTTATCTGACGCTGGACTTACATTTATCGTTGAACTTCTGCCTGGGGTCAGACTTCCGACCTCCGTCGCCAGCCGACTACGGTCCTTCCGACCTCCATAGCCATATTGTGGTCTTTCCGACCTCCGTCGTCTGACGACTACGGTCCTTTCATCCATCGTCACCCAACTACGGTCTTTCCGACCTCTGTCGGCCACCGACTATGGCCCTTCTGACCAAACAAACAATTCAATAGCGATTCTTTCTATTTCCACCATGTAATGCACTCCATATGATGTATATTTGTTACATCAAGCCATGGCCTTCCCCCCAAGGAAGTGCCTCATTTGTAATCAACTACAAATACCAGTGGTTTCATTCAAATTAGGCCCAAACCCCATAGTTTTTCCCATATTCGGGATTTTCAACGAAAAATTTTTGGTCTCTTATAAATGATACACCATCTCTCTCATCTGATTGTGTGTTAGATCTTCCTACAAAGCTAAGACGTTAAACTTTATATTTCTCTAACGCCACGAATATTTTAGGAGGCTACAATGCTATTCCAATCTATCTTCTAAAAAGGGACAACTATTAGAAAAAATTCAATAGAACCATATAAAATGAGTGGTGCACCGACAAATGTTAATCTATAAAGAATCTTAAACGATGTTATTTGTAGGAGCTCTGATGTCGGTGAAGGAGCGCCAATTGGCCTCCTTAGTTGGAGATGATAGACATTGATGTCGGTCAATAAGAAATTTTGGGCGATTGTTGATAATTGTCAATGCTAATCAGCAAGCAATGTCAAGTGGCAGGCTATTATGCCATGGCCATTGTCAGGTGGTAGTTCATTGTTTGTCAAGCAACTATGCTTGCGAACATAAGCTAATGTTGCTCGAGCAAGTGTTTGGTGGACCTAAAAACACTTGGTCAATAATGGACCTACCTTATTTGATTTAATAGTTTATAGACAATATCATCCATCGCTAGCCTGATAGACTCAATTAATTAAAAAATTGCTTTAAAAAGCATAAAAAAAAAGTTGTACCAACGAAGCCTTTGACTTCATTTGGAACAGCTTTCTAAAATTTTATGTATTAAAAATCTACTTTAGAAATCAGTAAGAAAGCTGTCTCAAACGAAATCTTAGTGTTGCGATGACTTGTGTTTCGTTCATTTTGGAGATCGAAATGGCTATAAGAAATTTGAGCTCTAAAAATTTTACTATAAATTAAAAAAATAAGTGTTTTATCTAAAAAATTAATTGGAAATTCATGCATATTAAGTTAGTTTTTTGCGAGTTATATGTTTATCTCCTATTTGTATACATTAATATTTGGAAGTTCAAAGATGCTCAAGATCCCAACAAAATTGTCAACCAAAAAATTTCAAATTGAAAGAATTTTTAATTCCCATTAGTTTTAAACTTGAGAGTTTAAAAGCCTTGAGCATCTTAAATATATTTTTTAGCTCACATTAGAAAAATTTAGCTCAAATTTATTAATTAACCCTAAAATATTTATAAAGGTATTGTTCAGATTTGAAAGTGTCAGAGTTGACTTTGAAATATTTAAAAACAATTTCAAAGATAAGGTAAACATAAATAAAACTTGAAAATGATAACAAATAAAAATTTATTTAGGGATTGATTCACCTCAAATTCAAAATTTCAAATTCGGAAAAAATATTTAATTACTCATTTATTCAGTCTCTTATTATACCTCCTTTTTTTAATTAAAAATTCCTTAAATAGGAATGACTAAATTTTAATGACATAAAATTTAAAAATAGAGCCATTTTTTTTAATTTTTTGTAAAATCCAAAATATATATATCTTTTTTTTTTCTTGTTCCCAATTATATAAATATCCTTTCTTAGGTCTTAAGGATATCATAATTTCTCTTTAGTTCTTTAATATTTCTCTTCTAAGAGGCTAACCCTTTTAACAAAACTAGAGTAGCAAGGTCAATTATTTCACCCTTTAAAGCTTCGTTCTTTCTTCACAATATGATTTGCATGTAATTCATATTGATCTAATTGTTAAGAGCTTAGGCTATCAATCAATAGATTTTGAGTTCAAAGTTTAAATATGTGATGTGTGTGAGAGTTTATATTTAATTCACTCAAAATCTCAAAAAATAATATGATTAGCTATTTTGTTTGTCACTGAGAACTCTAAATTTCCTTAAAATGAGAGATGGTTGCCATAAATACAGTTCATCTTTGTCAATATTCTCTGCTTTTCTCTTGTTTTTTTTGTCAACTTTTTTTTATTATCATAGTCTCTTCCCATGATTTCTTACTACTGATGTAAAAGAACACTCAACAACTTTATGCTCTCATAGGTCTCTCATGTTTATATTTCCTTATCCTCAAAAGTTATTCCAAATCCTTGGCCCTCACGAAAGCATGCTTGGAATCCTTAGCCCTCACAAAAGCATGCTTTGGGTGAAGAGAAAAAAATTCTTCATTTGAGATAGAAAATAATCATGTTCTTCTTATCTTTTTTTAATTTATTGTTACTCAACTCCTTTTGGTTTCTTGGTTGGGAGCTTTGGCTTATCTTCATGAGCGACTCAACCACGCGCTCGCCTGGCGAGATTCGACTGGCGGTGCTCGTCTTGGATCGCGCCTTTGTGTGCTCCTTTTGGCCTTCAAGCCCTAGGTTTGTACAACCTTCTCATGCAATGGCGATCCACAGAAGAAGCTTGCTCCCGCATTGCAATCGCAAGCCCTCGTGTGCTCGTTCGCCCTATGCCTACGAGCGTCGGCACAATGCCTGCGCTGGTCTACTACACATATGCAGGCATCCGCACTTGCTCTGATCCCTCATTTGCATCAATGCACGTCTGGCCCTCGTGCATCCACCAGAGCGAGTCTGCCTGCGCACACACACAGATCTTCTTGCTCCTGTGTCTAACGGCCATCCTCCCGCCCTGAGCAGTTTGACCTGCGCTTCGCATACTCTGCTCGCTCCCGATTGTGAATCGAAAGATCACTCACGTGAACACCATGCACATGACCTCCTCTTTTTTATTAATAGAACACTTCCTCCTCCTTGATCACCTCAATTAGGTTCTAATACCACTTGTTAAGAATTTTAGAGGAATTCTTGAATGAGAGAGAAAGAGAGGGAAGGGAGAAGCGAGAGAGAGGAGCTGCAAGAATTCTTTATTCATTTATTAATGTGGGCTTTTATAGGGGTTCCTCCATACGTCAAGCTATACACTATTTATAGACTAGAGATTAATGTGGTGCCTTGCGTAACCACTTAAGCTAAAATTAGACCAATCCTGATAGGTTTTCTACTGCTTGGCCTTATAGAAAACCCTTAAGTTTGCTAGGTAGAGTTTGTTGGATGTTGATTATATCATCATATTGAGATTAATGAACCATGACCCCTAAAGTCATATAGAAGGATGATTAGGATTTTTTAGGATTGTCCTCATGAGGAAACTAAATAGATAGAGAGCAGGTCCTTAAGTTTATAGAAAGAAAGAGTGATACTTGGATGTAGAATAATATGAAACAATTAGTTCTTATTGAAGAGGTGGAAATTAAAGTATTTAAGTTAGAGAGAGATATATATAGAGAGAGTTCACATTATATGAAATAATGTTGATACGATCTTTTAGTTAATCAACTTTGGTTGGGTTTCCATCTCTTATTGTATTGTGTTTTTATGGGGCTTATATGATAATGTACATTCATAGGAAATCTCTAGTGTTGATCTTGCCATACACTAACCACCCTTTGAGACATTTGAATTGACATACTATATTGATACTACTAAAAAAATGGAGACATTTTCTACCACTTTTCTTGTGACACCTTAGAATCTAATGAAAGAATTGAAATCTTAAATCTTATAATTATATAACTAAGCTACCAACAGAGAAAACCATAATCAATATAAAATCCAAATAATAAAGCAATACCAACATTTTTTATTTCATAATAAATATATACACTAATCCAATTAACTCTAATTATCAATACATCATAGTAAACAAAACTGTATTACAACAACTAATACCTCAAGTTCAAGACTTCGAATATTCTGCTTCTGCACTTTTCTTCTCTGTCAAACCCTTCCATTTGCCTAAAATATTAGAAAGAACATGGTGAGCACAACTAGCTCACTAGACTTCTTTCCCTAACTTATCACTTGTATCAATATCTAATTTTAAATACTAAATAATATTTAGTTAAAGGAAAGTATAATAACATGTAAAGAGTAATCAAAGTGTAAACATAATATGAATTACTAGGGTTCCAGTGTATGCTTGGGTTCAAGTTTATCATTTATACTTGCAAAACCACTTTCATAGAAATTTTCAGGCACATTACAGAATATTTACTTTTACTTGCACTAGACTTGCTCCCTTCATCAATATTATATATAGATTTAACAATTTTTAATATTTAGTTTAGAATGTCATTTGTATTTGTTGCATTAAAATATTAATATATGTAATGCAATGAATATAATATACATGTTTTGATGTTTTCTTATAACTCCATTTTTACTTATGGCTCCTTTTAATCTCCCACAATTGTATGTAGTAAGTGGGGCTAAAATCAGAACAAAACAGTGCCACATAACCTTCTACACCCGCTTGCAATAAATGAAGCTAGGATATCTCCCACATCAATACTAGACAAATGAGGTCATAATAGAACATATATGGTACTTGTAATATATTAGAGAGTGCACTTTCATGATTGAAAACGTCTATCATGTTATGCCATGTAATCATGAATGCAACAGTAGCTAATTTATGCTTTCAATACAATATTTAAATGATATAAGAATTGCCATAATTATCAATAAAAGTTGCATTATATGCATAACATTATACTCACTAATTTGTGTAAGAAATACCAATGGGTGAACATTTGGTTTCATATAGTCAAAATGTTCAAAATAAGACACATGAGAACATGTTATCGTAAAACTTGAGAAAAACACGTTGTTATCCATTCTATAAAATCACTAGAACTGAAATCATAGACATGAGCTCAAAATTCTACATTATGCTCTACAATACTCTAAACAAGCCCGATGAACGATTTCAACTTCTTGACCTCTGAATATCTTCTCTCCTCTCTTCCCCACTTCTTCACCTCTCTTCTTCTTTGGCAAGGTGGCTAGGGAATGTGATTTTGCAAAATGCTTTTAGATATATTATTATTAAAAACCACTAATCTAAATTGGTGCCACGTCGCTCAACTCCGCAACGCCACTGTGCTCCTAGAGAATCTAATAGATTGTCCTACAATATTTTTATCTAAAACTTCCCACCACAGATGCCCACCACAGCGACATCGCATAATGCCGCAACGCATGTTCATTTCCCCCCTCCATCCAAGAGCTCAATGTCCACGATGCTGCCAATCCCAGCACCATGATGTTCATAAAGAAATTTTGATACTTGAAATTTTACTTCTCCAATCCAATTCTTGACTTGTCCAATGCTCTCTTAAACACTCTAAGACTTATAATTGCTTATCAAATTAAAATTAATAATCTCTAATAAAATTTTCCTAAATTCCTAATGATGGATATTACATTTTATCTTATGATCCATATGTTATGGAGTCTCTTAAGGCTTTTTAGTATAAATCATGTATAGTACAAGGCACCATTAGGGGCCTCTGATTTGGCATGTCTTATAGAGTCATTTAAGAAAAAAAGGAGAATTTTATTTATCTTGGTGTCATCTTGGCATGCAATGATGGACCATCTTAAGGAATTATTAATGAAGAGGATTTTGCTTATTGTGGCGACCTCCAAGATTGCATGCAATAATGTACCATTTTAAGGACCTCTAAATATTTTTGGTTGTTCCTCAATTGAGCTCCTAGACCACAAGCTAGACTTTTGTCCAATTGCTATGGTCAAAATCAAATGAAATTGAAGAAAATTCACCTAAGTTTTTTTTTTCGACTACTTATAGGTTGTCCATCAAAAGATAATTCAATGAATTTAACTTTGTGATGAAATACATCTAGACGAGTATATCAAAAATTTCTTACATGTCCTAGGCAATTCATTGGAGCATAATCTTTAGATAAATTTCACCTGTCCAATAATGGATCAAATTGAATTTTAAATGACTTCTAGTTCTATAATTTGATGAATTACATGTATTTAGGATTAAAAAAAATAAAGCACAAAATGGGCCCCTTAGCAATATTTTGATTCCAAATCATTTTCCTTTGTTGAATTTAGGGCCGTTGAAAATTGAAACTTTCTTTGAAAAGCCTCTTTTGCTTCTAAAATGCGGTCGAAAAGGATTTTTATGGGACCATTTGACAAAAGAAGTAAATTATTCCAGGTGGGCTAATTAATGGTTGGCTTTTTATAGCATTGAAATCTAAAGGTTTTAAAAATGTTTTTTTTTTGGTAAAATTTAAAAAATACTAAACAATCAAATGGCAATAAATGCTTAACAATCAAATTTATGTTTTAATATTTTGATATAAATTGTATTATGATGGATTTGAAAATTGTTTATTTATTTTGAGATTCATGTTGTGCATAATTATTTTGTATTGCACTAATTTCAAAGCAAATTAATGATTTTTAAATTCATTATAATATAAAATATATGAGTATGTTCTCATACAATTTTTTGTATTGTATCTAAGATTTTGATATATGAAAGGTCAAAATACATTTGAAAATTAAAAAAAAAAATGATGGGTCATTTGAGAAGAGCAAGGACTCAATAAAGTTTGAATTTAATTATATGTGTATAAATATTAAACTATCAGTAGTTTTATTTTGAGAAAATTAAAAAAATATTTACATAAATATCACAAAATTTTATTTATATAGATATTTAATGCTTAAAATTTTATATTTAATCATATAACACTCAAATAGTCAAATATATAAATTTATAAAAATGTTGCTAATATTATTTTATTTAAAATAATTTTTTTGTCTACATATTTTGATTCAAAGTAGAGTAGTAGACACTACAATAATATATAAATAAGATATTAGGTGTGCAAAAACATGATCTAAATTCTGCAAAAAATTAAAAGTTTCTAAGTTATATTTTAATAAAAAAAATGTATAAAATTAATTCTACTAGGTTAAAATAAGATTTCCATTAAAATTCATTGGAATAAAAAATAAATTAAGTTAGAATATCTTTATTCAAATTTGATCATCATCTTTATAATTGTTAATTTAATTATTAACTAAATATAATTATCACTAATTAATTAAAGCATTTTATATAGCACCTTTTAATCGTATTTGGGCGGGCCACCTAATTTTTCTTTCCCGGCGTGGGTTTGGTGGACGCGGTCACACGCGTCGTAGACGCCATCGGGAGTCAAAAACTCGGCGAGGAATAAACGATTTGGTAGAAAGAAGGAAGAACGAAAGAGGCGGTGCCATCGATGACCGGTCGTGAAATCGCGTTGAGTTGACCGCCGCTGAACCGACGAACGGATTATGGGACATATAAAAATGAGAGAAAACAACGTCAGGGGACGGTGGGAAAAATCCACGTAGGGATCCAACGGTTAGGCCTTTCGCCCACCTAACAATAAGAAAAACGAAATTGCTCTCCTTTTCAAATTAATTGTTGGGCCTCTCTCTCTCTCATTTATTTTGAATGCAAAAAAGTATGATTTTCCCACTAATTACAAAGATAAAATTAATTCTTCCACTCGTTTTCCGTTAGACTTGCGTCCCGATTGTCGTCAGACTTCCGCCCGACCGCCACAAAACTTATGCTTGACAGCCGCCGGACTTTTGCCCCACCTTCGTTAGACCTTCGCCTGGCCACCGACAATCGTTGGACCTCCGTCAGACTGCCAATCATTATCAGACCTTCACCCGACCTCTGATCGCCATCAAACTGTCGCTGAACCTACGCCCCGGTTGCAGATCTTGGCTGGACATTCTCTTGATCGCTAGCACTAGTCTTCCAACTCGACCATAATCATTACAAACTTTTGAGTATCTATATGGAGTTTGACCGACTCTCCAAATTATTATAATTGCACCATCTCAAACTATATGTTTGTGTGCTGGCATGGGCTGAGGGAGGAATGACTTTCTATTATGGACAGTTGACAGAATGATGAAAAGAGATTTTGAGGTAGAGTTGTTGTGCTGTTTAATTATACCTTACTTAAAATATTTAACTATTTAAATATGATTTTATTAAGACTTTTATGGTTAACTAATTATTCATTATGTAATAAAAATTATTAAACATTAAATTACCACCCAATTATTTAATTTTTTTGCGCTGCTAATGATCTAATTAATTACAGTGAAGGGTATGTTTTGCTTTTCCTCGCTCTTTTTGCATAGTGGAAATACTGCGGCCACACACTCATGACTTAGTACGAGAGATCTCCTCTAAAGGATTTGTTTAATGCTAAAACTGAAAGCCTAAAGGGGCTTAAAGCTGATTGTTTTATTGGCTTAATAGAGCAATAAGTTCGCCAACAAAAAAATCTGCTATAATTTTTGTAATTATTCCTTTTAAAGTTATTTATTAATCTATAGAAGCCACCAAATTTTTTTTCTAGACACATGAAAATTATCAATGGTTCGTTTTCCCCTTTACTCCTCTCTCATGATTCACGAGTCACGACCTCGAGAATGGCTTCCATTTTCTCTTTTGCTCCACTCTCGCTCCCAAACAAAGATCGCCCGTGACAGATGTTTATGTCTTCTAAGTTCTAAGGGCCATATTATTTGCATTCTTAATTTTGATCCTATAGCTCCTCTTGGCTTCGATAATGAGACAATAAACTGAACTATTTTAATATATTCTAATCTTCCAAATAAGTTCATTCTCTGGACGTGTAGGAGGGCGCATCCTTGGCGGAGGAAGGGGGACTTCGACATGAAGAATGTCTTCGAATCCTGGCTGATCTCGAGGGAGAAGAGTATCTTCTTGGGGTACTGGCGCTGGTCCTCGAGCTCCCCTTAAGAGCTGGAGGATCTCATTCTGAGATTCCTCCATTTTTCTGATACGTTCTTCTAGGGATGGCCCTGAAGTTCCTTCTCCTGCAGGGTGTCGGTTACCTTGGTGAAAGGAGGCAGATGGCTGTTGTCCTTGATTCAGGGACTGATTCCTGGATTGGTGTGAATTAGAGCGGGAGGTTCCCATGATGCGGTGGCTACGCCTGTTGACCATTGGAGGATTCCTTAGTATAGTGGGATTGGCCTTCCCACAAACGGCGTCAAACTGTTGCGGGCTAGAAAATACGCGGCGATAGAGATTTAATTATGCGTCTTAACGTTGTACGTATAACTAGCTCACACACAGAGAACACAAGATTTTTTACGTGGAAAACCCTTAAAAAGGGAAAAACCACGAGGCCTAGCCCAGTTGAAAACTATTCCACTAGACTTTGAGTTGGTTACAAAGGACTGAATCACCTCCAAGGGTGATCAGATTATAATCAGTTACTTAAGTAAGACGTCGGGTTTTCGGCAGGACGTAGGGACTGAACGTCGGGCCCTGAGCAGGACGTCGGGTCTTTGGTAGGACGTAGGGACTGAACGTCGGGCCCTGAGCAGGACGTCGGGTCTTCGGCAGGACGTAGGGACTAAACGTCGGG
>NW_021320101.1:807175-836568 GCF_001605985.2 Dendrobium catenatum
TATATATATATATTTTTTTTCTTTTTAACTTTCTCTGTGTTTCATCTTTGTCACATACAGTGGTGCCAAAATAATTGTTAGCCGAGAAGGAAATTGGAAAATTCCAAATGTCTTTGTAGCATTAATTTAGAAATTACAATTTTGTCCCTTATTGTCACATAATGAATATATATAATCAATAAAAAGAGACTGGTTTACCTTAAATGTGTGCATCCTTAGTAGAAAGGGTACGAAGTTCAAATCAATTAATTAGTGAGCTAAGAGTTTTATTACGATTTACTTTGAAATATGACAAATATCTATTTGTGTATTCGTTAATTTACTAATTCATAGAAAAAAATAGAGATAACTTTCTAATTATAATTAAAAAATTACGATAAAATTTTAATTAATTATTTGTATATCTCATTTATTTTATAAATTTGTTAAAGTTAATAAGAAATTTAATCAAATTCAATTATTTTAAAGCACTTGAAGTGCTCCGATCAATGGATTGGTTAGGTATGAATTTGATAAGCCAAAATTGTCTAATAATTTTTTTATAAAATATTAAGGATAATAAAGGCAAAATCTCACACACATCACTTATGTAAACTTCGAATCTGAAACCTTTTGGTTGATGGCCAAAGCTCCTAACCAACAGATCAAGATGATTTATGCAAAATGTCTGGCATGACTCCACTTAGATTACCCAACTTAGAGATTGAGTTATTGAACTTCCTCAGAGAATACAAGAGATTGGCCTTATGCCATTCCACCATGCCGGAAGGGCTATTGTGCTTTGTTATACAGTTCAATTTTCTACCTTTGAAAGTCATACACTTAGCTTACTATGTAATAACTCAAATATGTTAAATAATTTTTATGAAAAATATGAAAATTCTGAAGTAGAGCGCTTTGACATTGATCTGATGAGCACTGTGGCGCCAGGCTTGCATCACCCCATTGACTCCCTCACTTAGTTGTTTGGCTAGGAAGAAATTGAAATATGGGAAGAAGAGAGAGGAGAGAGAAAGGTCTTTTGATCATATTTTCTAGTCATTTATGTTACAAATTTTATTTTATTCATTGTAAGTGACTATTCTCTTACTTTTATTTTTAATGATTTTGATTTCTAAGAATTTTATCTCTTTTAAATTTGTCAAAATTACATTATCTCCTGATTTCATAAGCTTTCTTCATATAAGTTTGGATATGTTATAGATTTGATCATTTTGAGTGATTTGATAAGATTTTATTATATTTTAAATGAAGTATTAAATGATATCAAATATATGATATGATAACTTCACTTGATACCCTACTGATCCACATGATTCATTGATTGGGAGTCATAGAGATTGATTGGGAGTTATAAGGAGTCAAGGTGACTATTTCACGCAATTCAAGGGAAGTTATAAGAAGAACATTAATTGGGAGTTATAAGGGATGATTGATTGTAAGTCATAAGTACATGAGCAAGATACCCTTAAGATACACTTATTGAATATCTAAATACTTATACCGATAAACTACGAACACTATACTGATATTGTGATTGACACTAATATTATTTTATATCATTAATACTATTTAATGTTATTGATCATAACACTAATATTATTATTGACATTAGTGCTGTTAACTGTTATTGATATTGTAATTGATTGATGTAATGAAATGAGATGTGATGAACTATAGAAGGATAAACTGATATTGATAATTAGCATAGATATTGATGCATATATATATTTCATATGATTTATAACATATTATTATCTTTTATCTTATATTGATTTCAATTATAAGATTTTAATTACTTGCTGGGCTATATGTTTATTATGTTATTTTATATATTTTTAGAAAAAGATAATGATCCTATGTTATGAAGCTTCGGACAACAAGATTTTTAACATGAAAACCCTGGAAAATATAAAACACCATGGTTTTTAATGTGGAATCCTTGAAAAAGGAAAAAATTATGAGGTCTGGCCTAGTTTAAATGATACCACTAGACTTTGAATGAATTACAAAGCTTGATTCGTCCTATAATGCAAAGGTGGTAAAATTATAATAGCAGATAGAGTTAGGTGGAAGTTTGTCGTCGTTTGGTGGCCAGATGGATGTTCGGCGTCGGTTTGTGGCAGGGCAGAAGTTTGACATCGATCAGTGGTCGGGTGGAAGTCTAGCGTTGATTGGTGGTCAGATAGAAGTCCTGTGACGGTCGGTGACCAACGAAAGTCCGACGTCGATCAGTGGTCAGGCAGAAGCTTGACGTCGATCGATGGTTGGACGAAAGTTTGGTGATGGTCAGTGGTCGAGCGGAAGTCCGACGATAGTTGGTAGTCCAATGGTGGCCCCGTGGCGGTCGAGGATGAGCATGATTGCAAGAGATATGTCAGATTTCTCTTCCTTCTTTCTCTTACTTTTTTCTTCTTTTCTTTTCTTCTCCATTTATTTTGTGAAGAATGAAGGGTCTTTTTATAATTTGTTGGGAGTGACATGACTAGTAAATAGAGAGAATACCAAGGCTAGGTTTGGAGTGTTTTAGATGAACGCCCGATATTAATTCCCATGATCATGAACTGTTGATCGAGCATTTAATTGTCTTAATGATGTCGAAATTCAGTGATCTTGTGCTCGTTGAATTTGTTTCGTTAAGCCACTCGATTAGACTATAATCATGTCACATCGAAAATCATTTGGACATTCAACTTATATTTTGAAGTTTCCAAATGTGCTTCAAGCCATCGATTTGGACCCATTTGGGCTTGGATCGGATCGAACTTGTTATGATTGGGTTTGTTTTTTCGAGATGTTCAGTTGGACTATAAATTTGCTGAATCATAATTTAGGTTGTCCTAGAACTAGTTTTGAAAGTTTTCATTTAAAATTTATTTCGAGATTTGTGGGCGTTCATGATAATTTTTTGGTGATATATCAGTCTTATTTCAACATTATTAAAGGACAATATTTCTTTTAAGCATATTCATAATAATATTAAAGGACAATAACGTATAAAATTGCATAAAGTGATATGAATATTTATGCCCAAAAATTAAAATTGTAAAAATATTTACAATATGGTTAGAATAAAAAAAATGTAATTATGATTAAATTTAAATTTATTTTAAAAATATAATTTCTTTATTTTTTAAAAATTAATAACTAAAAACCTTATTAAAATTAAAATTTGATCAATTATTCTGATTCAAACTCTCTAATATTTTGATGGTCAAGCTAATGCACGAGGGAAAATGGCAACCACAAAATATTAAAAAAGATGTTATATTATTATTATAATAGGATGTTTTATATGATTTTGCATAAGAGTTTATAATTATAATTATAATTATAATTTAATTTAATTTAATTTAATTTAATTTAATTTCGTGGCAATTAAAAGATAATTCCAATGATCTTTCGAAGAAAATATGCTTTGAATCAGTCAAATTCCTTAAGAGTCCATAAGAATTAAGAACTGAACGCAGAATGGTTAAAATGTAAATAACAAACTCCTATAAAATAAAAAAATGAGACGAGTTTTCGACTTCTCGCCACGGCGCACAAACCCTAACCCGTACCTTCAAAATTCTCATATTGGGAAATCCGATCACAGAAATCGATTCGAGGGCCCAACCCTAATTCGCAATTTGTTTTTTAGCTTGATCAGTTGCTGTTACCTTTTTCATTTGATTATTTATCGAATACTTTAAGCCGTGATACCTGCCGTCGAGAAGAAGGAGAGGGCGCAAGAGGGAAGGAGACGATAATTGGAGTCCGGAGATCTCAACGCGCAGTTACGCTACTTGGATTCAACGCTGCTTCATTGTTTTTTTTCATGGGAGAGAAGGTGAGCAGACAAGGTCCTCTCTGTGAATTCCGCGTTCTTGTTGTCGTGGTTTATGTAGTCAAGTTGTGTTTTTCTTCGTTTGTTTGGTTTTAAAGCATGGACTTCGTGTTGGGGAACAATTTTTTTTTCGTGATCCGGGCTTGTTCTCGTTGATCAGAGCTGGGAATGTGATTCTTTATCTTGGGCCTTGAAAATCGTTTGTTTTTTAAGGTTTTCCCTGCTTGGGTTTAAGTTCAATGCTTTGGATGGCTAGGTTCATTGCCTTCCGATTTTGGATTTGGTTAATACCCTCTTAAATTTCATATATTTAGTTTGTCCGTCTTATACTCTTATCCGCTTGCGTTGGAGATAATTTAGGGGGGGGTTGTTGCAGTATTAATAGAATGCCTCAATAGCTTCTGAGTACTTACAAGGTTTGGATTTGTTTTGTGATTTTTTTAGAAGTGAGAGGATATGATGGCTCTTGGCTGCTTCTCCAGAGAAGAAGAGGATTTGTTTTTTGACCCCAGAGACGACTTATCTTCAGTTTTTGATTCGTGTCCTGCTAGCCCGGCTATTAGCGATGTTTCATTCCCAGAAGAGAGTTCGTCTAAGCGGGTGAACAGTGATCCTTTCTACCAGGTCTGGATGAAGAGTCCGTGCAGCGTACAGGAACGGCGAGCGAAGTTCAAGCAGATCATGGGTTTGGATCCCATTCCCAGCCCTTATTCTGATTACATTTCTCCAAATAGAGAGCATACGGTTGATGACAAAATCACGGAGGGCATTGATAGGATATCTTCGGATTGTGGTGCTGTACTCCTGAGTTCAGCTTTGGAGAATGAATCTCTACGATCCTGCTGCCCTGTTAAGGCTCCCAGCACATCTCAAGAGAGATCCTCTGATGAGCTATTTGATCATAGAATCAAAAATTTGAGTGATTCAAAGCAGAATGGTGCTAGTCGAAGCCTTCGGGAGGACGAGAGGGTTTTCATGTCATCTTATGCTAAGCAATTTATGCGAAGGAATAATAGCTCGTCAAGCACAAGCTCTGAAAAGATGACGATTAGAAAAAAGTTTGGGTGGTTGAGGAGATTAGGTGCTGTGACTTGCATTGTAGATAGGCAAAGATATAACTTTGCTTCAGATGTCTCTGATTCTGAGGAAAGTTCCAGAACCAAATTTCAAAAAATTCAAGTTCGCCCATATAGAAAGCAATCTAAGGAATTCTCGGCTGTCTATACGGGGCAAAACTTTAAGGCCCATCGCGGGGCTATCCTTTGCATGAAGTTTAGCCCTGATGGAGAGTACTTAGCTAGTGCTGGTGAAGATGGAGTTGTGAGAGTATGGCAGGTGATGGAGTGTGCAAGAACCAGTGAATATGAAATTCCTAATGATGATCCTGCTTGCATTTACTTAACTGTGAGCCGTAATACTGAAGTTGCAGCTCTTCATGCTGATAAAGAAAAAATGATCAGATCTAGGAGTTTGCGCAGCACTTCAGATTCAGCTTGTGTTGTGGTTCCTCCGGAGGTTTTTCACATATCTGAGAAACCATTGTACGAGTTCCATGGTCATAAAGGGGATGTGTTAGATCTTGCATGGTCAAATGACAAGGTAAACTTGAACTTCAGGACATGTAATTGATATATTCATAGCATAGAATTCCTCAAGAAAGTTACTATTTTGATTGTTTTTTTTCAAAATATCTTTGAATTGAAAATGAACACTTCCTGCAGCATTTGCTATCTTCTTCTGTTGACAAAACTGTTCGTTTGTGGCAATTGGGGTGTGATGGTTGCCTCAAAGTATTTGCTCATAACAACTATGGTGCGTTTTTTGTTCTTTTTTAACTGACCTGTTACCATATTCTTTTATCACTCTAAATTGCAGGTCAAAACCTGAATTCATTCTTTTGGTCATGCAGTGACTTGCGTTCAGTTTAAGCCCAATGATGAGAGATATTTCATAAGTGGCTCTATAGATGGGAAAGTTCGAATCTGGGAAATTCCAAATTGTCGTGTTGTGAACTGGACTGATATTAAAGAAATAGTTACTGCAGTTTGTTATCACCCAGATGGGAAGGTAATTAATTGTTTTTCTTCCCTTTGAAGCTCTTTTTGTGAATTATCAGGTGTTTTTGAAGCTAATAATGCCTCTGTTTGGTCTATGCAGGGAGTTATTGTTGGCTCCATGATGGGTGATTGTAGCTTTTATGATGCATCAGGTGCACACCTTAAATTGTTTATTGATTTTCACATTAACAGCGAATTAATTTCCCATATCCAGTTTGTTATATACTTTAAATATAATATGCTATCCTTGATGCTGAGGTGCCTGTAGAGCTTCTTATCACATTTGAATTATTTTAGCCTTTCTTATGCACATGAAATTACTTCTTATGTGTTACATACTTGGGGAAATAATGTCAGAAACAACTAATATGTGAACATTGGAATCCTCCGTTTTCACATACATTAGAAATAAGAGATTTCTTTGGGGATTGCATTTTTCATTTATCTACTAATATGTTGCTTTTATTTTATCCTTTCTTATGCACTGAAACATGTAGAAGTAAATTATTGGCATCATTGGAGCTATTGCTCACAAAATATTCCTTTTGCAAGACCATCACTTTTGATTGAGCAAAACGGTTCTTATAATCTATTATTAGGGTCCATTTGAGTGCTTGTGGATGGTTAATAGGCTTCAGAAAATTATTAACTATATCCAATGAACTTAATAATTTTCTGAAGCCTATTAACCATCTACAAGCACTCAAATGTTGTTGCTGTTGGATTCTATCTTTTGGTAGAATGCAGTGTTGTAGTAGAAATCAAATTGGGATTTTAAATTTCCAAAACTTTTCAAATATAATGATTTTTTCTCAAGAATAAAATAACCTTTGTTTTATTTGCAACCAGCCAAATTGGGCGGTAGCCTATTTCCTTGGACGAGAGATGAGATTTAGGCTTCATTTGGGACGGCTTTCTTGTTGTTTCTTAAAACAGCTTTCTAGTAAGAAAAAATTTTTAATTTTTGTACTAGAAAGTTGTTTTATGAAGCATCAAGAAAGCCGTCCCAAACGAAGCCTTAATTGAAGTATGAAAGCATTGTTATACTTATGCAGATTAAATTAACTTGTATTTATATAAAACTCCCTCCTTTTGGGTATTCTCACGAAAAAGGTCGAACATGAACAATAGTTTACCCTATTTTATAATAATTAGCTCCGGTCTTATGTCAAGGTTTCTTGAAACCCTAACAATTCTACTAAGATTTATCTATTACTTGGGTTTGTGAGAAAATTTTGGTATAACATTATTGCACGTTTCATAACAAACCTCGATGACATTGCCAGATTAAAAGATATATTGGTAGTACTGACGAAGTTTCAAGAAACTCTAACATGAGGCCTAGTTAGTTGTCCTGGTTAGTTGATGTCCCATGTGTTTTCCTTGAAGTTGCATTTTCATTTCCTCCTGCCCTATAATATTTTAGATTTAATTGTTGTTACTCGTTGGATGATTCTTACCTGCACTTCTTATTTCTGATGTTTCAGATAATCGTCTTCAACTAGATAGAAAGGTTTCATTCGGTGGCAAAAAGAAGTCAGTAGAAAAGAGGATCACTGGCTTTCAGGTAAACATTTTCATTGATATTAAGTGACTAAGGCTTCATTTGGGACGGCTTTCTTGCTGCTTCTTAAAGCAGCTTTTTTGTACAAAAATTAAAATTTTTATACTAAAAAACTGCTTTATGAAGCAGTAAAAAAGTCATCCTAAACGAAACCTAAATGTTTATATTCATCCCAAATTGTTCTAAATTCATGATTTTTTATTCACTAGTTTTGCCCCAGCAGCAGTTGCAAGCTAATGGTTACTTCTGCTGAATCAAAAATAAGAATCCTTGATGGGTTTGATGTAGTCTCTAAATACAAAGGTATTTATTTCAATTAGGAATCCCTTTTAACTAGCTGGAAGAACTCGTCATGTTTGTTCAAAATCTCATTTCTTTTTCGTCCTCACAGGCTTTCAGAATTCTGGAAGTCAGATATCGGCTTCATTCACTTATGATGGGAAGCATATAGTTTCTGCAAGTGAGGACTCGAAAGTCTACATCTGGAACCACTCAAATACAGATCATGTACCCTCATCCAATTTAAAGAGCAGTCGATCCTCTGAGTGTTTTGACTCCAGCCATGTGTGCATTGCAGTCCCATGGCAGGGTTTTTCATCCAAAAAGCCAACATCAGACACATTTGAGCTAACTTCATCACATGAAAGCAACAAAAGATATCCATCTCTTGTAGACTCTCTAGGGAACAAGATTCTCTACCTCTCACCTTCCAGCAATGTCATATTAAGCCCGGAGTTCTTTGCCGATGTTCTGCGCAGGGGTTCGGCTACATGGCCAGAAGAAAAGTTCCCATCTTCTTTATCAAAAATGTCCAGTTCTGGTAAATCACATTTCAAGTTTCTGAAGAGTTCTTGCCCGAAGAACATATCCCATGCCTGGGGCCAAGTTATAGTGACTGCTGGCTGGGATGGGAGGATTAGATCATTTCAGAATTATGGGTTACCAGTCTACCTGTGAATCCTGTAGGTTTAGTAGGTTATGATTCCGTCCGAATCATCTATCACATTCTTTGTTTGCATCGCATTTCTACTCGAGCCAGCATTGCGGTTTTTTGTACACTTGTGCAGTTTTACCAGAGGCTCCAGAATTTTCATTGATTTATTTTATATTTCCCGGCATAGGGAGATCTTCTTGGCGTTTCAGAGATAGATACTGCAACACATTTTGCATTATTTGGTGTAAAATTGAATCCCTTATGCCTCTGTGAGACTGTGACTAAGTTGAAAACAGGGGCATGCGCATTGTAACTGTGATATAGATAGAGATTTAGGTTTAAGTCTCATGGCAGAAAGAGATCTGTCTTCAAATATAATACACAGGTTAATACAAGTGTTGATATAAAGCAAGCTTTTTTGCTTGTCAGTGTAAATGTTTTTGTTTTTGTTAGTATGATTTAGCTGACTTTTTTGTAGTCATTTTCTCACATATAGTTCTTTCAATTGCTGATGATTATTTTGGTATTGTGGTTTACTCTGTAGTGACTGTTCATATTACCAAGCTTAAGCTGTTTTTAAGAAGAGTAGAACTTGTGATGAGCATTGCTAGACTATATGCAACTGTTAGCAATTTGATGCAGCAAGGGGTGCAACCGAGTTAAGCCAGCTCGCGAGCTAACTTGAGCTTGACTTAGGAAGAGGCTCAACGAGTTGAGCTTATCGAGCTCAAGCTCGAACTGACATTTGCTTGACTCGATAGGTTGCCAAGTAGCTCTTGGAGGCCAGCGGAAGCAGAAGGGGTTTAAGGAAATGGCACCAAAAGCAGAGAGGGGCAATTTGCAAGTCGAGTAGGGATTAGATGGTCCAAGTGACAACGGAGCTAGGGAGGGTGACGACAGAGATAGACGACCAACCTGTTCGGGACAACGCTCGAGCCATTCGATGTGGGACGAGTCGAGTTTGAGCTCGAGCTCGGTATTTAACAACCTAGCTTGACTTGAACATCCCCCGGCTCTTTGCACCCCTTGCAGCTCAAGGTTTGCAAATGGAAAGGCTTATTAGAGTGACAATAATTTCAGAAAAGTTTTTATCCAAATCATAGGCCTTCGGAATGAAGATTTTGGCAACGTTTGGGATGGTTTTTTATTGCTTCTTAATTAATTTTTGTATTAAAAACTGTTTTAAGAAGTATTAAAAAAGCTGTCTCAAATGAAACCTATGTTGCATCATTTTGAGGTGAAATGAAGATTTTGAGAGCAGCCTAACACTGAATAGCTCTTGTGATATCGTGGCCTGTATGGATGGTAATTGCTTCAAAAAGTTTGGTTTTTTGCCTCTTCATTAATGATCTGTGCATAATTTAGAGCACTTTGTCGCAATCGAAAAGGCGTGCATGAATTCTGCTCCCAGAGGGGAATCTTGAAATGATCGCGTTAGGCATTTTGGTTGACTGTTTAGGTGTTGTTGTTGCTCTACGGGCAGATTGACTGGGGCTATTAGAAAAGGATTATTGTTAGTGTTTCATGCAGCTCGATTGTTTTGCTATATGTGTAGCACTTGCATAATTATGATATGCATATGTTATAATTTATATAAAATTTTAAAAAATTATTTAATGTTCTCGAACAATTTTTGCTCAACTTGTTAAGTAAATGAGCTAAATTCGAATGTAAAATTTAACTCGTTTATTAACTACGTTCTTTTGATTAGTGTTGCTTGACTGCGGTCCTTCCAGCCTATTTCATTTGCCAACTACGATTCTTCTAACCTTTATCGTTGGGTGATGTTGATCCACTAACTAATGTTGCCTGTCTACGATCTTCCAACAAAGATTGTTCGACTATGGTCCTTTGCTATTGTCGTCCGATCATGATTCTTCGAAGACTATCATTTGAATGATCACTATCGCTCAACTACGATCCTTCCAACCTCAACCGCCTGCTAACTAGACTATTATCACTAGATTATTGTCCTCTGACCACCATTGCCCAACTATTATATTTCAACAAATGTCATCTATTAAGGCTATTAGAGCCTTCATTGCCCATTGATTACTGTCCTTTGATCTCTGTCGCTCGTTGATAGCTATCATTCGACCACCGCTGCTTGACTATGATCCTTTTGCCCTCTATCGCTTGCTTATTATTATTCTTTGACATTCGTCACCCGCCTAATATAGTTCTTGGACCTCAATCACTTATCAGCTATGTCATTCGACCATCATCACCTAATTATAATTCTTGGGCCACCATTAATAAATCATTGTCCTCTGAACAACATTGATTGATTATAGTCATTCTGACCTTTAACACCTGTTGAATGGTATTCTCGAACTACTGACGACCACTATGGCCCTCTGAAGAGCAACGACCGATTACGATCTTTAGACCATTGATGCATAAGTACAATCATTCCAACTTTTATCGCTCGCCAACTACTATCCTTTCTATCTATGTCGCCTTACTATAATCCTCAAATCATTGTCGCTAGTTGAGTATGGTCCTTTCAACCTCTATAATTTTTTTCCTTTTTTAAGAACTTTTTAGCCAAAAAAAATATATATAAAAAAAAAGCTTCTTATAATTCTTACACTTCTCTCTTATTTATATATATGTTGGATTTATGCGTAAAACCAATATGCTAAAATTTTGCCTCTATTATACTATCTCAAGTATATATTTGTTGCCATATGGCTTCTTAAATTTTAAATTTAATTTTAAGTGGTATATAAATTAAAAAAAAAGAATGATTAAAAAACTCATACAAAAATTGAATTAATATTGACAATCATGTTGATATCAAAAGTAGTCTCTATATGGCCAATATGGGTCCTCAATGTCGCATAAAGTTGAAGTGGAACTGAATATACAAATGAAGAATTTAGCTTTGCGGGTGTCGAACAATATATATATATATATTTTTTTTGGGAAATTTTGGGGCATAAGGCCCATTCATTGCTTATAAAGATTACAAGTAAAAACCCAACTATAATCCAACAATCTCAAGAACAAAAAGAGATTATGGATTCTAAAGAAAAGGAAAATACATCAAAAGAGAAAGAATGGCTAAAGGCAGATAGCCGTGGACTCAGAAAAGCTCATCAACTCGAAAGGGTCAAACTCGAAAGGGTCAAAACATGAGCATAGCCTCTGGTTGCCCGTGAGACCATCCAAGAGGCAGCTGAGCAACGTCAGCATTCATCATTGTCCAACCAAAATTTCCATCTCCACAGCAGCAAAATCGTCTGGCCAAACAGTAAGCCAGGAATTCCAGCATAGTCTTCGGCAAAAACATTCCAGGATCAGCAAAACAATGACACCCAGAAAACAGGGTCCAAAAATGCAAAATTACTTCCAGCATTGAGTCTTTAACAGCAGAGCTTTCTTGATTTTAGCTTTGATTGTGGTTTTGCAATCATAAATCCCGCCAAATAATCTATCATTCCTTGCTCTCCAGATAAAATAAATAGTAGCAGAAATAGTCAGAAGGAATTGATTCCTGGCATTAGCGTTAAAGCCTTGCTCCCATATGCTATCATATATTTGGTGTAAATTTGGTCTCAAAAGATACAGTTGCATCCAAGGCAATAAATTTTTAACAATATCAAAGGTGAAACTGCATTCAAAATAGAGGTGGGAAGTGGTTTCCCTATCAGTGTGACAAAAGCAGCAAATGTTAGACACCTGAATTCCACGAGCAGCAAGAATATCTGCAGTTTTTAAGCCCTCCCGAAAAGCTAACCAAGCATAAACAGAGTAGCGCAGGGCATTCTTCTTATGCCAAATGTGTTTATACCAATGCACATTATCCATATGGTCAAAAAATTGAGCATAGAAGTCTCTGAATTTAGGATTCAACTTATCTTTCCAAATATGGTTTTCAATTTGAGGTTCAATAGCCACATTGTTGATGAGGGAAAGCAGGTTATTATCCCAACTGTTGGGAAGTAACCAGCTATCATTATTGATAAAGTGGCTAACAGGATAGTCAGGAAAATGAGGGGTGGCGGAGAGAGTAGTGTTGTATATGAGAAAATCAGCAATCGAATTACCACCGCACCACGGATCCCAGAAAAAAGACAAGTTGCTGCTCGCATTAATAGAGAAAGTAATGCAGTTTTTAATTTCTTTGGCTTTATCACACAGAGCCTTCCAAAAGAGGGAGTTCTTACAGGAAATAGGTTTCCACAGAGATATGAATCTGGCTCTCCACCAAGAAAACAACAAAGAATTTTCATTTAAGAACCGCCATATAATAGAACAGGCAAAACTATGCTTAAGAGACTCAATAGATGGTATACCCAAACCTCCTTTAATTTTAGGACAGCAAGTATTCTTCCAAGAAACAGTCATGAGTTTTTTCTCATTGGTTTTGCCATAGTAGGTAAAGCGGGCGCATTGCCTAGCAATGATTTTACAGCAGCTCTTAGGAATAATAGAACCACGAATCCAATAAGCTAAAGTGTTTGCAATGGTGAACTTAATAAATTGAATTCTCCCAGCTAGAGAAAGCGTTCTAGCCTTCCAACCATCAAGATGAGTAGAAATTTTTTGCATCAACGGTTGAAAGTCACAAGTTTTTAGCTTTTTGTAGAAGATTGGTATTCCCAGGTATGTGATAGGAGAGAAGGACTGCTGTATATTGAGGGTATTGCAAATATCCACAGCCTCATGAGTATTCTTAGAAATAAGAATGGAGCTTTTTAGGGGGTTCACTTTAAGCCCAGAGCAACCCTCAAAATCCTGGAGGATAGAATTAATAGAGTGAGCATTTCTAGTAGTGGCAGAGCCAAACACAAGGAGATCATCAGCATACATGAGATGGGAAATCGAACAGTTCCCAGATTTTATAGGTTGAAAGCTGCTGTTGGAGACCGCTTGTTCTAGAATAGAGGACAGACCATCCATAACAATGCTGAAAAGATAAGGGGACAGGGGGCACCCTTGTCTAATCCCGGATGTAGAGTTAAAAAAGCCTTCAAGAACACCGTTAATACAGACAGAGAAGTGAACATTGGTTGTGCACGCTTTGATCCAAGTTATAAACATACTAGGAAAACCTTTAGCTTCAAGACGTTTATACAGAAAAGCTCTAGACACCGTGTCAAAAGCTTTCGTAATATCAAATTTTGCACACAAGTATTTATGATTGGCCTTAAGATTGAAGGAACCAAGGATATCAGTGGCCATAAGAATATTATCAGCAATGGTTCTTTTGTGAATGAAACCCCCTTGACTAGGATGAATGATAAGAGGCATCACCAGTTTCATCCTATTAGCAATAATTTTGGCTATGATTTTGTAAAGCACATTACAAAGAGCAATTGGTCTGTAATCTTTAACATTATTCGCATGGGAGTGCTTAGGAACAAGTGCAATGGCAGTGGCTTTGACCTGATTTGGCATATAGCCCGTGTTGAAGAATGAGGTGACAGCTCTAAAAAGTTGAAGTTGAATAACACTCCAAGATGATTTGTAAAAGTCAAATGTGAAGCCATCCGGGCCAGGGGCAGTATTCGAGTTTCCAGCAAAAACAATACTTTTAACCTCTTCCATAGTAACCGGGGCCAAGAGGGAAGAGGTAAGGTGTGCCGGAATCAAATTTCCAGCAGGAATATTTCTGTCCAAATGATTAGGAGTTGGGGAATTGAAAAGGGTCTTAAAGTGATTGATGAAAACTTTTGCGATGTCTCCTTGAGTGTAGTAGATGCCTTGGTCACTAGAAATTGCCTTGATCTTGTTGTAATTTTTGTTAACATTGATTTTAGAGTAGAGAAACTTCAAGTCATCCTCGCCATGAGTAATCCATTTAACTTTAGCTCTTTGAGATATCCAACTAGAAAGAGCAGCTTGGTAATGAGCTAAATTGTTGTTGATTTGATGAAGTTTTCCATTAAGAAATGGATCCAGAGGATTGTGCTGAATTTGAGTGAGAACAGTATGTTGCAGATCTTTGAGAGTATCAATGTCAGCTTGAATAAGACTAGAATTTGTCCATTTTTTGTGCTTCATGGTGTTCTTAAGATTCTTGAGCTTGTAGATGAAAGAACTTAAGGGGCTACTCTCATTGGGTTGAGAGAAGGCTTCCAAAAGAGAACTCCAAAAGTCTGAGAATTTGATACAGTAGTTCTTGAAGAGGAACCGATGTCCATTATTATTGGCTTTCCAATTAACCATAATGAGAGGAGAGTGATCTGAGCAGTCGGGATCTTCGACAATATAAAAGGAGTTGGGAAAGTTTTGAAGCCATAAATCATTAACAAGAACACGGTCAAGCTTAATATGAATTGGATTATGTGTTTGTTGATTGTGCCAAGTATAGTAGTGACCTACAGATGAAAGGTCATGGATCCCAACGTTGAAAATCATATTATTGAAGTCTCCCAGCTTATTGGCTGAAAGGGGGATGCCCCCTTCTTTTTCCCCCATCTCACGACAGCAATTGAAATCGCCCAAAATTGCCCAAGGGATGTTAATAGACACAGCAATGTCTTGAATATTTTTCCAGAGGACTTGTCTCTCAGCATGAGTATTACTAGCATACACAGCAGTAACAGCACAAACATCATTAGTGATCGTGGTAATAGTTCCATGGATAAGCTGATTGGTCATAAAAAGAGGAGCAAAGTTAATTGCCTCCTTATTCCACTTTACCCAAATGCGGCCGGGATTGGAAAACAGAAAATTGTCACAATTGCTTTCTCTAGGAAAGATTTGGTGTCTGGCAAAAAACCAATCATTTTGGAGATTACACTGAGAGATTTTAGCTTCAAGAATGAAGAGGAGGTCGAGATTGTGGGTTTGGGTCAGAAGTTTACAGCTTTTAACCTTGTCCGGGTTGTTGAACCCTCTAATGTTCCAAGCTGCGATGTTTGGAAGGGTCATTAGGATTTGTTTTTAGGGGTAGAGGCCTTTTTGTTTTGTTTGCCTCTAGTTTGCTTTTGATTATGATTAGAAGTGTCTTGGGTTTTTGGAGAATGAGTAGAGGAGCTTGTTGAGTCATTGGAAGTAGAGGGTATATTTGGCTGATGCATACGGGGGGAGGTGTGAGCTGGGCAATTGTGATTAAGGATGAGGTTAAGGTTTTCCGGAATTGTAATGTTAGTCTTTGTTGGAGAGTGTGGTTGATATAGGCTTTGGGTAGTAGCATGAGTTTCTTCGTCCTTATCATGATCAGATAATGACTGGAATTTATTAGCTGTCTTTATAGTAGGGGGGTCCTGAGTTTTAGGTTGAGTTTCAGTAGTTTCTAGGACTTCTCCCGAGGGAGAGTTAAGATTTGGTAATATTGGGCCGTCTACTGGAGTGGGTCTTTGATGTGGTGCTTGTTGGGGAATGTTACTGTTGAGCTGGGGAGGGGCTAGTTTGGTAGGTGGGTATTTAGGAATGGTAAGCCTGGGTGGAGGGGATGGTCGTGGTTTACGACTAGAGCTTCGTCCCCTGTGTGTGGTCGTAGTAGTAGGAATTTGGATGGGGTTTTTGGGACAGAGAGATGGAGGATGCATGATAGAGCCGCATTGCGAACAATGGTCTGGTTTCCAATCGTATTGCACGCGTAAGGGAGTAACCTTTCCATCCACATTAAAAAATATTTCATCTGGTAGAGTCGAGGAGCTAGTAACTTGCACACAAACACGTGCAAAAGTAAGACGAGTTTTTGCAGCCGTAAGGGCATCCACAGCAATAGGTATACCAATACAACTAGCAAGTTTAGATATACCTTCCGGTGTCCAGAGCGAGAGAGGAAGATTCAGGATTTTTACCCACAGAGGAATAGAAGGGAATTCCTCACGCTTAGGAACAAAATCGGGAGTCCACTTCTGCAAAATGAATGGCTTTCCAAAGAAAAACCAAGGGCCTCTGGTCCAAGCATGCTCATAGTCTTCAAGCGCTGAAAATTTGAGTAGAAAGAAGCCATCATCCATAGTGAGGAGAGAGAGTTCTCATTTTAGCTGCCAAGTCTTCTTGATCGTAGAAAATAGGGCTTCGTAAAAGGGTCGCTTCCCGATGGAGTAGCCAACCAACGACAGGGACCATTCCGGCGCTCCAGCTACAAATTGCTCTGTCGTAAAGTTGGCAGTGAAGTTTTGGGTCGGGACAAAGTCAAGCGAGTGAGAGAAATCAGTAGAAATCTGAGGAGTTGACGTTAGAAGGTTCTTCCATAGAGGCAATATGGAAGGGGGCGGAGATTTTGCAGTGGAAGAAGAAGAGAGCGGGGGAAAACCGTCAACGGACATAGGGGAGGAACCCCCAGCCGGAGGCGGCGGCTGAAAAGGAAGCAAACTAGAGAAACCCTAGCAGAGCAGATATTTTCTCCCGCAAGCCCGTCAGGCTGATAATATATATATATATTTTTTCTTCCCGCAGCTTAGCCTGTACCCTAAAATAAAATAATAATAATTGAATTCGTTAATGGTTGGCCCAATTTAGGATCGCATTAAATGTTCTGTCCTGACACTTGGAGGATATGTACGGCTGTGATGCAGGCGATTAATTATATTAAATTGATCTATACAAATTGACTTAATTAAGACGAACTGGCTTCTAAAAATTTTATTTAACAAATTGCATTTAACCTATTTATACTAAGATTCTGTTTTAAACATTTGATTAAAAATTAAATATGACAGTTTAAGGCTTTCTAACATTATTTATTAGTATAAAAAATGTTGATAAGAAAGCTCTTACTCATGAAATCTTGGGATTCATTTGAGACAGCTTTTTTATTATTTCTTAAATCAAATTTTTAGTATTTTTATACAAAAAAATTGCTTAAGAAGCAGTAAAAAAGCAGAGAATTTTTATAGGATAGTTTTTTTACTGTTTCTAAATTAATTTTATTGTACAAAATTTTCATAAATAAAATAATTTTGTACTAAAAAACTACTTTAGAAAATATGATAAAATTGTCCCAAGTAAAACTTTAATCAAACTGATTGAAAAAATAGTCATGATTCAAATAAGGTTTCGTTTGGGACTGTTTTCTTACTGCTAAGAAGCAGTGAGAAAACCATCTCAAATGAAGTCTAAATGATTATAGTTAGAGGCTCATTCGATTTCCTAACCTTTGTATCTAAGAGAGAGGATAGAATGAGAAAAAATCTAGATTTGCATCGATTAGGCTATTAGGATGAAAATTATATGAAAACAATCTTAGCGTTCTCTCCAAAGATGGGCTTGTCTCCAACTTCTAAACGAAAGCTATAAAGTAATGATAAAAATTATATGAGACTATTTTCATCATTAAAAATATTAAAACTCTTTCAATTTACTCATGAATACAATCAAAACATTAATTGATTATATATACATTATATTAATCTCAAAGTAATTAAAAGGATTTTTAATTTATTATGATATAAATTTAATTATCAATTTAATTATAATATTCTCATAATTTTTTTCTTAATAATAATAATAATTGAATTTTGGACTTCACATATATTTGGCCTGTAATACTATAATCTTAGGGTTTATTTTAGACAATTATTTAATGTTTTATCTTTTTTATCATAATCATATTTTTTATTATGAAAAAAATATAGAGCGTAAACAATTGAAATTGAAATTATACATAATATATATAAGATTACTGTTGTGTCCTAGAATATTTGAGGCGGTAGAGAAATATATAGTTTAACGTCTTATCATTGTACGAAGATCCAGCACACAATCAGATAAGAGAGAGGGTGTTGGAAGGACCATAGTAGGCGACGGAGGTCGGAAGGACCGTTGTCGGCAGGAGACTGGGGTCAGAAAGATAATTGTCTGGTGATGGAAATCAAAATGATCATAGTAGGCGATAGAGGTCGAAAAGATTGTTGTCGGCAGGAGACATGGATCAGAAAGACCATTATCTGGTGATGGAGGTCGGAAGGATTGTAGTCGGTAGGAGACCGGGGTCAGAAAGATCATTATGGTGGGGCGATACTTCAGTAGAACTTTAGGACATCAGGTGGTGTCCTGACAGAAGTTTGGGCCTCAGGTGATGGTAGGTAGAAGTCCAGGCCTCGGCTGGTTATCCGACGAAAGTTCGGGCATTATATGATGGTCCGGTGGAAGTCTGGGCCTCACGTGATGACCTGGTGGTTTGGCAGGGCAATGACGTCAGGCAGTGGTCCGGGCCTTAGGTGGTGTCTTGGTGGATCAAATGGCCTCAAGTGGTGGCTTGGTGGAGCACATGGCCTAAAGTGGTGGTCCAGTGGAGTAACGACTTCAGGTAGTGGTTCGACGGAGGTGAGGGCCTCAACTGGTGGTTTGACGGAAGTCTGGGCCTCAAGTGGTGGTCCAACGGAAGTTTGGGCCTCAAGTGGTGGTCTGGTGGAGGCGAGGGCCACAGGTGGTGGTCCGGCGAAAATTTGATTTTATAATTACATTTCAACAAACTAGTTAATCAAACATTTAATTAATTTTTTTGGAATAATATTAATTATTTAGTCATGCTTTTGTTAAAAAAAACATATTATGGTTGAAAATTTTTAGCAATTAGTTTTATAAGGGATATTTCTACTCATATCACTCAAATAAATATATTTTCATATTTAAAATCTAATTAATAGTTTGAACAAGCAAGTTTATGTAATTGAGCTAAATGGGATCAAATTAAAAGGTAGTATTTTTTATATAAATTTTGATATTTGAGTGAAAATTAGAAGAATGAAAGCGGAGTGCATTACTTCTATAAATAGATGAAATTGTGATTTTACCCAAAAATATAATTAAAGTTTTAGAAGAAAAAAGTTGATTTAGAACATCCTAAAACATTTTAGGTAGGGATATCTAGGCATGTTTGGATTATGATATGCTTCAAAGTCATTAGATTTGCATTGAGATTAGTGTTAGTCTCGATACAAATTTAAAGATTTTGATGTAAAATATGTTGAGATGTTTTTATGTAATATTTTCCCGTTTTAAAAGATGTGATAAAATAATCAGAAGTGAAATATGCTTATATTATCTCATTTTTGCTAAAAAAGAAAGTAAATTAAACCTTTGCTTAATTTTTAAATAAAATAGAGTTCATTCCAAAGATTATAAAGACTTAGCTCTGATCATTTGATTGTACGTACTTGGTGTATGATGTATCTGAAATTTTAGTATACACAAAATAAATGTAATAATGACAAATATGAAAAACAGAGCAAACTCTCATAATGTTTCTAATCATCAAAACATAAGTTTGAGATCCTGAATTATAGCACAATCAAGAGCATGCAAACTCATCTAAGATAAATTATGTCAGTCAAGATATTCTTACCCATTTTTTTCAATAGTGACTTCATGATATTGATTATGACTAGCTCTTTAATCAACTAAATTAATTTGGTGGCAAAGACTTCAAGGGTCCATTTGAAATTGTAACAATTTTATATAAAATTATTAAGGTGAAAATAATTTTTTAAAAAGTTGCTGTAAATTTTAATTTTTTGATATAGTTTTTTCTTAAAGTAGTCATAAAATACTGACTAAATAAAAATTATGATAAAGATCTAAGAAAAAGTAAAATAATAAAAAATTGCCCTAAACTAAGCTTTGATCTACGATGTTATTCATATTAGAGAGATTAATTGAACATGTGTTATTTAATATGAGTCAAGAGACATTTCTCTTATCATAGAATATAAAATTATTTTTTTCTAAAATTATTGCCGTAAAGGGATAGCTTTACGAGGCTTACGAGCCTCGAAGTTTCCAATAGCTCTCCAACGTTGAACACAGCCTTTGACCATTGACTGCAAATTTACTATGTTGGATTTACTAAATGATGAAATTAAAAATATTTTATTTAAGGAAGGCACATAAATTAAAATTTTATTTTAAAAAATGACATAGATTATTAAGAAAAATAAATAATAATATTAATTAAATATGAAAATAAATTAAAATTTTTTAAAGAGGCATATGCCACCACATGACTTCCCTGATTTACCGGATTTGACTTTTATTATAGGAGAATTTGCATAGTTAAATAATAATAGTTAAAATCAATTATCAATGTGAATTTGACAGTAAAATCAATAACATTTGAGGACTGCCAAATGGCTCTTGTGATCTCAGCTTGTAGGAAAAGCAGGCTGAGCTCGATCTTTTATTTGATTGTTTAATGAGACATAGAGCTTAAAGCTGGGCTAAGAGATACATAAAAGTGGGACATTCAACCTCTCAATTGGGAGAAATTATTCTGTCAGTCACCAGATCGTCCGAAGGCAAATTATAGTATGTCACGTCACCCAGTATATAGCAAAAAAATGACGCGGTGCACTGTGATTTGCCTCTGGACGTCATTCAGTGACCGCACAGAATAATTTTTTTCTCAATTAGATGGAGGTCTAATATATGGCGTGTTACAATATCTTCCTATATGCGAGTGCAAGATCACGCGGAGGAGAAGCCGCCATCCGAAGGTAAGAGACGAGATCTTACCAGACGACAGAGGGGCGGCGGAAACGAAACCCTAGCAGAGCAAAAAACATATCGAAGAGCTGATTTTTTGAATAATTATTAATATGGCGTGTTACAATATCTTCCTATATGCGAGTGCAAAAATCGAACATCATTTTATTACGAAGTATGCTTGTTATGTCCTGAAAAGCTAACACTTTTAGAGAGATATATTTTAACATCCTAGTATGTTTTATGTGAAGATCCAACACACTGACAATTAAGAGAGAGAAGCAGCATTCATAAGAGCACCACAATGTTGTTACTTAGGCTGAATAGTTTTTCTTTCTTGTTCTTAATGTTTCATTTGAAGGATTGTGTCCTTTGGTGCAATAGAAGCTTTTTTTTTTTCTATATTGAGGGGGAGTGTCAAAATAGATTTCTGGGTTGGATTCGAATCTAATCCAAAAATGACCCGTCATTATTTGGCCTGGCCCGAACGCAGCCCGATTTAGAAAATCGGTCAGAAATTTGAACCCAGACCTAACTCGTCCCAAACCCAGGCCGACTCGACCCAACACACAGACTTGGGAGATTATAGTAGGCAGGAAGGGCAGGTTGTCGGGCTGTGGGATCACGAGTAAGGTGCGGGGTCACGCCAGGGTGTGGGGTCCTGCGCGGGGTGTTGGTAGCGCATGGGTGCAAGCCTTCTCGCAGTGTGCGTGTGGGCAAGCCGCAGTTGGCGCGTGGGTAGGCTACACTATGCTCGGGGTAAATGGAAGGCCGAGGGTGCAAGGCAGGAACCAATGCTATTGGAATGCAGGATGGAGGACGGTGGGAGGAACGTGTACGTGGATGATTTGGGCTGGGTTTAAAGATCTGGGTTATTTTTAGTTCAAATTCAAGTTTCCAGGTCAATCTGAACCTGAGTCGATTTTACAAACCGATCAGAATATTAAACCCATTATTGGTTTTTGGTTTGCCAAGCTGAATGACCATAAATCAGAATTTTTCGTGTCAGATTCAAGTCAATTTCAGGTTAGTTCAAATACTGTCACCCATAATATTAAGAGAATAATGATATGAGAAGTGAAGAGAAACAATGAAAGACTGTGAGATGTGAGATAAGTACTGTTTCTCACATTTTTCATAATGGATTATGGTGTGGCCAGCCTTAATATTTAGGAGGGCCAAACTTATAATAAAAATATTCTGCATTTACTTTTTCTTAATATAATTTCGGTGAATGCTGACTGCTCCTTTTGCTCTGGGAATTTGGAAACGCATTCACATGTATTATTTGAATGTGATTTCTCATTTTCTATTCGTACTGCCTTATTCCCCTCGTTGGCTACTTTTTATCTTAGGCCTAACCTTTTACAAGCTTATGATTTCTTGGGAAATTTGAGGATTTATGGCAGAATTGAACGAAATTTCTGCTACTTTATTTTGGCTGCCTTGGTTTACTATCTATGGAGAGAAAGGAACAATAGGAGATTTTCTGGCGAGTGGAGGAGTCCCAATGAATTAAAAAATGTTATCATTCATGCTATCAGGGCTAAAGCTAGAAACTGGAAACATTTTGACCGCCTTAAACCTCTTTTTGTGGAAATTCTAGGCTGATTTTGCCCTTTCGGTTTTTGGTTGGAGGTGGTTAGCTGCTGGGATTAATTTTTCTAGTTCAGTGGACCTGTTTTGGGTTAACAGCTGGGAGTTTTTTGGCCATTCTCTGTGCTGGTTCTCGCTTATTCGTGATGGCTACAGTTTTCTGGGGTTATTTGTCCAGATTCTTCTTCGGTTGGAGGTTTTACAGATTTTTGGGACAATGATGTGCAAGGTCTACATCTCTAACTCCTCCTTGGATGGACTTATGGCAACCAGGATTGCGTTTTTGGACACTGTGATGCCCGTGCCTCATGGGCAACCAGTGTCTCATGGCTTCATGGTTTTCTAATATGATCTAGGCATTCATGCCTTCGGGATATAAACCTTTTTTCCTGAGTCCCTAGGATTTTCTTCCTTTTATTTTCCGTCTATTTTTCTCTTTTGCTGGTATAGTATTATATACTTGTAATTTTGTTGATTGTAACATTTGGTGATTAATATACGGGCTTTGCCCCCATTTTTCCAAAAAAAAAAAAAAAAAACTTCTTCTTTCAATCAATCATGAAAATCCTTAAAACACCTCAAGACAAGGTTTTTAGTTCTTTTCCGATATACACAATACAACACTATACGTTATATTTAACAAATGACTAATCATTAATCACATGTATTGAAAAATGATAAATCATGAAAATGAGGATTATTTTATAATTTCAAACCATTAAAATCAAGCATCACACTTTAAAATAATCATACAAAATTTTTAATTTCATATTAATTTGCGGAGCATAAATAACATTTATAAAAAAAAACTTTATGCATATAAAACAGGTTAATTAAATTTCATAGATTTCTCCTAATTAATCACAGTCGATCATTTCTATGTTTTGCTTTTCTCTTTTCGATTTCTTCGTCGCCGTTTCTAATTTGCCTGCTTCGTTCTAATTTGGTACGTTTTAGATATCTTGAATAATATCTATTAAATATTTTACGATATTCTTATATCTACATTTTAAAATATTATTTTAATTAATTAATTAATCTCGTTCTTTAAATCACTATAAAATCAAGTAATTTTATCATTTTTTTTTTCCGAACAGTTTATGAGATTCAAATACGAGCAGCAGGAAGATATAAGCTTCCATCTACCAATTCTTCACAGAAGTACGAAACTATCCAAATTTTCTGATTGTTTAGATTGTCATTTATTATTCCAACTGAATACCGACGCAGCAGCATTCTTTATTTTGTACTTGTCCATCTGCACTTAACTCTCCTCGTCTCATAAGAAATTAAGAAAATAATAATAATAATAGCCATTTATCATATTTATATAAGATCGCAATTCGCAAGTACCTTGAAAAAGTCAGGTCAGAATAAAACTTTTATTTTATCCAGTGAACGTACGCTCCTCTATGTTCAGTTTAGGAAGTACCTTGAAAAAGTCAGGTCATAATAGAACTTTTATTTTATCCAGTGAACGTACGCTCCTCTACGTTCAGTTTAGGAAGTACCTTGAAAAAGTCAGGTCAGAATAGAACTTTTATTTTATCCAGTGAACGTACGCTCATCTACGTTCGGTTTAGGCAAAAAAAGCGCCTGCACCGAGTACCGAGTTGTACCGAGTTTTTTCAAAAAACTCGGTACAGACGCTTTTTTGCCTAAACCGAACGTAGAGGAGCGTACATTCACTGGATGTAATAAAAATTCGGTCAGAATATTTGAAGATTGACTGCTCAGAGTTACAGAAATATTTGCAAGCATAAACAATTGAAAATGATCAAACCTGTGCTATACAATATTTATTCCTTCAGGTTCAAATCACCTAATAATTATCCTCATAATTATTATATTATATTTTATTATATATATATTTTATTCATCTTAGTCTTCCACTCTATTTTGAATGGGTGAAGTTGAATTCAAAAGATCTGGGCTCCCGAAATTTTCGGTTTCAATATAATACCCGACTCGAAAATTTTAGGTTATGATCAACCCTTTTTCCAAACGGGTTGGATTTGGGCTCCTAGATTCGACCCTTTTGAAAAAATAGGTATGGTTTGAGTTGACCTAGAAATCCAAACTCAACTTGTGTCATCTCGTCAGTGCCTCCGCCATCTCGTCGAGTGACCGCATCTGACATGAGTCACGTGATCATGTCTTGTCAAGTGCCGCTGGCCAATGTCGCTGCCTCTGTCTCATCTGTGTTGGCATGCCTGACCGCTGCAACTGTCCCGTCGGTACTTTACAATTAGTGTAATATAAATAAATACATTTTATAATTTAAGAAGATGAACACTTGACTAAAATTCAAATGTATACTTTTCAAAACAAATTAAATATTTGAATTAGATCTGCATGATGTGCCATTTGTTTCAAACAGAGGAGAAAATATAAAAAAAATTATCTAAATCAAGTCCAAAGGCAATTTTAGTCTTCATTTACGATAAAATTTTTTGTATTACTTTCTAAAACAGTTTTTAATACAGAAAAAATTTTAATTAAAAATTTTTGTACTAAAATTTTGCTTTAAATAATAAAAAGAAAATTATCCCAAATAAAATTTCAATTAACTAATTATTTTTTAGGATTTTGATCTCACTTCAACTGTTTCAGATCATCTAATTAATATGCATTAATGTCTTCATCAAAACTTAGAAAGAAGCCAATTCTAATGGTGATTTTGAAGTCATGTAGTTACATAGCAGGTTGGCTAAATAAGGTAACTGATAAGTACAGTTTGTACGCCAACCATGCATGACTGCCTTATGAAGGATGACCCATCTTTACAAGTTAATTAGTGAATTAATATAATTAACAACTACTTTTTTAGGGGGTATTTTTGAGTAAATTAAATAAAATTCATACACAAATGACATATATAAGCCTCGAACTTAAGATCTCTTGATTGAAATAAGGCCTGAAGAATTAGATAAAACGAAGAAGAGGATCTCTATTCAAGAAGACAGAGATAGGAGGAAAGTAAAGTATGTTCTGTTATTTCAGGTTACAATGTATATATAGATAACTTCGTCCTACGTGTCCGTTAACTATAGGACGTGGTAGTTACATTGTTATTACGTATGTGCTAATAAGGCCAACAACTTTTATGTTTTTTTTTTTTTTTTTGGGAATTTTTCTTTCTCAATTCTTTCCTTCTAAGAGATCATGAAGACTTTTCAATTCCCCTTTTAAGTAAAACAATTGATAGTGAAAATTTTATAATTTTAGAGTAAGTAATTGCAATAATATCAAATTTAAATAAATATTTTATTGGAGGATATATAGGCGAAGGATACGATTTTGATGATGGCTGAAATGATGAGATGTCCAGTGACTAAGGCTTCGCTTGGGTTGACTTTTTATTGATTCTTAAACCAGCTTTTTAGTAACAAAAAAACCGTCCAAAATATCGACTTCATGAGGACTAAGGGGTTGTGATGTAAACAAGCAAGCTTGAGTGACTATTGTTTATTGGAGTTCCCTTGGCTCTAATTTTAATTTATTTAAATTTAAATTGAATATTGATGAACAACATGTTCGTGTTTAGCTCGTTTGAGCTCGAGTTGAAAATAAGTTGAACGTGAGAGCCTTTTTACTTGGAATATATTCTTATAAGAATTAGATGATTGAATCGCAACTTAAACAATTTTTAACAACAATTTATTAAGCTATTAATGACATTATTAAAACCATTGCTTAATTAAATTAGTCGTACTTGTAAGATTACATGTTCAAGGCACACACTCTATGATTTATTAGTCATCATTCTTATATCATTACTTGCAACATATTAACTAACTAATTTATGTATGTATGATGTATATCTGAAATAACGCTCCCCTTTCCCTCTGCTAGGGTTTCTTTCGTTGGACTGTGTCGGGGTTCTCCCCGCCCCGCTGGGGCTTGCACACCGGTGCTCCTGGATTTCAAGAAAGTTTTCTTCTTCTTTTTGTTTCCTACTTGTTTTGGTGATTGCTCGGTTGTTTTTATCGATCTCTCTCCGGCGGTGTCGGTATGGCACCGAACAAGTTGCGTGACCCTGATTTTATGGGGGTTTTTTCTCATTCTCGCTCTTTTTTAGAGGCCCTCGCTAGATCTTCTTCGTCTTCTTCTTTTTCGGATTTACGGACATCTACGTTTCATGGATTTCCCTCTCTTTTGATTTTCGACCAGGAAATCAAGGATTTGACTACCAATTTATATTTTTTTTTAGTTAGATTTTTCCCTTCTAAGAGGCCTTCTCTTGATACCATTCGAATTTTTTTTAATCTAAAGCTAAATGGTGAAGTCTCTGTTACCTTGCTGGATCCTTCATGCATTCTGATCAAATTAGTTAATGACCTAGACTATTGTAGGGTATTTTGCCACCGATCATATCTTGTTTTCAACTATTATATGAAATTAACGAAATGGACATCTTGCTTGGACGTTAAAGTTGAGTTGCCTGTTATACCGATTTGGATCTCATTTATGCATCTTCGTCCCCATTTGTACATACCTCGTGTTCTTCACGACCTTGGTGCTATTTTTGATAAGCCTCTCAAAATTGATGAAGCTATTTCTGTAGGTTCTTGGCCATCTATTGCCCGTGTCTTAGTGGAGCTTGATATAACTAAATCCAATCCTAATCAAGTTTGGTTAGGCTATGAAAATTTAGGGTATGTGCAGAAGGTTGTGTTAAATGAATTCCTCCCCTTTTGTGCGTCTTGTAAGTGTATTGGCCATGTTTCGGATAAATGTCGTCCTGGCTAGGCTGATCTCCCTAATGCTACTCTTAACCCGAGCATTAATTAATTTAGCCCCCTCTTCTGTTGATAATGTTGTTGTCTGTTCTGTGACGAAGAAGGCAGAGCAGGTTTTGGGTTGTGATTTTGGTAATCTTGAGGATGTTGTTGCTATTTTGTTCCATGTTGCCTCATCGTTTGTACCTCATGTTCATGACTTGGGGTCCCTCGTGCCGGTTTCTCCTGCCCCTTTATCTGTTAATTCATTGATCGGTTTGGCTTCTGTTGATGAGGGCGTTGTCGATGTGTCTACTGTGAAGGTTTCTGAGGATGGTGTGGCTGGAGTCTTACCTTCTATTTAGGACCCTCGGGCTTGTGCTAGTGTTGGTGGTCGTTTGAGTTGTGTTATTAATTCTTGTCCCATTTTGTCTGATGTGGGTGTTGTGTCTGCCTTGTGCATTTTGTCTCGTAATGTTATGCCTTGTGTGGCTGTGGAAAATTTTTGTGAGTCTAGCATCCCTAATGAATTAACCCCTGGGAATTTGGAAGGAGAGAGATTGGTTACACCTTCGGGTGTCGTGGGTGGGGGATCTACTAGTGGTAGTGTTCATATATTTATTTCCTCGTTACGCCTACTGTTCAAGTAACTGGTCGTTTTGTTGAGTTCCCTCTTAATTTATTATCACCTAAGGCTTTGGTTGCTCATGTGGGTGCCAATTCAAGGGAGAGTGTTAGGGTGCAACTAGATTGGCTTCAATGCTCATCTGATTCCTCTTCAGAGGCTAATGGGGATGATGATGAACCTGGGGTTGATTTTGCTTTGCAAAATGACCATCATGTTGTTTCTGTTTTCTCTTGTGGGAGGCATAAACGTGGGAGGAAATAATTTCTGGGGATGTGACGTTGTTTTCGGTTATCTTTGCTGGTTCTCCATGGTTGTTGGTTTCTTTGTGGTGGTTGATTTTTGGGCATTGGTTGGACTTTGGTGGTTGCCGGTTCACTGGAGCTTCGTTAATATTTACTGTTGGGCATAATAATTTTCTGGCCAATGATGTGGCTCGGGCTCACTATTCTATAGTTGTGGCTCGTGGAAACCTTTGGTGGTGAATTTCTTGCTCGGTTGGGATAACTACTTGGTTTGTTACTGCTCTCTGATCCAAACTGGATGGTCTGTGCCTGGCTTCGATGTAGTTGGAAGTCTCTGCCAATTACTGAGCTCAATGGGTTGTAACCCTTTTGTATATTATGTAGCTTTTTTATCGTTTCGTTTTTATGCTTCTTGTACTTTTTTTGTATTAATAAAATGGGATTTTTATATACATACCACTTTATAGTTTGCGTATTACATATTTAACACCTAATTCTTAAATATTACACTCCTACCACCTATTCTATATTTTCACAACAAAATTATCACTCCGTTAACAGCATACCTCACTTCGTTTTCTCTTCATTCCCGCGTGGGCTTTCCGCTGGAGAACAGTTTTTTTCCCGTGAGAGGCTCGCTGCCAACCACCACACAGGCGGTTCTATCAGTGACGAACAAACCACTCCTATCGCCTTTTCCTCAATCGACCGCTAGATCTCCCTTTTCCTCTCCTCCGACCGCTCCATATGGTCGGACGCCTCCGACGCCGCTGCTTTCCTCGACGCTGTCGACACCCTCATCGCATCCTTACGCAGTCACAATTCATCGCCGGCAGTCAATCGCGCCGACGATCTCCTGCAGCAGTGCATGCTCCGGCTCGAAGACGAGTTCCGGTCAATGATAGAGCACCCTTTCGATTTCTCCCAATTCGACCCTGTTCCACCTCCGGACTTAGATTCTGATCTGCAAAGGAGGAGGGGGATAACGCTATCTTCACAATCCAAGGTAAAGAATGGAATTTTTGCTTCGATTAGAGGGGGATAACAACCAATTAGGGGTGTCAATTTCGAGTCACGGGTCGGGTTCGGGTCGGACCCGGAACTGACCCGGGTTCAAACGGGTCGACCCTAACCCGACCCGGTTAGGCAAACGGGTCGAAAATCCGAACCCGAACCCGACCCGGCGGGTTGTCGGGTTGACCCGACCAGGAACCGTGACCCGAAATCGCCGCAGCGCGGAGCGGCAGCAGCGCATTGCGCATTCGCGCGAGCGCGGGCGGAGCGCTGGCGGAGGGAGGGGTCAACCATATGAAGCTCAAGTCGTAGCTCATCTTTAAGAATTAAGACCAAAATCGTATGAGTAATTTAAATTATAAAAAAAAATCATAAAGAACTCTAATAACACCATAATATAATAGAAAAAAAAAAA
>NW_021320101.1:836780-854102 GCF_001605985.2 Dendrobium catenatum
ATAATAATAATAATAATAATAATAATAATAATAATAATAATAAAATTATTTTTAGATTTATTAGTCTTCCACTTTATTTGTATTCAGTGGTGGCTCTATGTAATGTATATTTTGGAAAGTTTTATTTTAGTGTTTCTCCATCCGAATCTTGGGGACAGTCTTTTCACAATTGAACTGTCACAATCCAACCCAATATGACTCGATATCACACAATTCATATCGTATCTGATTGTGGCAAGACTGACCCCAAGATCTGGTTGGAATAGTACTGAAACAAAACTTCCAATTTTTATATTATACAGAGCCGCTATTAAATGCAATATAAGACGGAAGATTACTGAATCTCAACATAATTTTTTTATATATCATACAAAACATATATAATCTAAAATATATCTACAATAATGCTTGGCAAGAGAGAGCACAATAAAAGAATAAAATAAAACCCAAGCCTGCAAAAATCAAAATTAACAAAACATACTTACAGCACATATCAGAGCCATTTATCCCAACTACTTAGCTCGCTCCTTATCCTTCCCCGGGCCTGAAAAACAAAAGCAAAAGTAGGAATGAGCTAGCAGAGCTCAGTAGGCTATCGTAGCCTAAAACATAAATCAATAAGCAAAACCAAAAGAATTGAGCGCACTGTATTAAATCATATACTGAAATTAAATATAATTAAATAAATAATGAAATGAATTTTAGCATTCTCAAGTAGGATAATTGCATTATGCTTGTGCCTTAGGACTTATTAGTGAATGAAGTTCGTCATATGATTGACTCTATTATCTAATTTTCTCTTAAGCATATAAAATCACAATTCAAATGACAAATCCAAAAACCTTTAACTAAATCTTAATGCATTAATAGTTTAACTTAAAAAAAATTACTCGGTTTAAACAAATAAAAAGAAATTAGTTAGTAAATAAAACTTAAAACCAAATAGGTTGACTCTCGAACAGATTGTAACACACTTAGAACTGTTTGTTATGACAATAAATTCTTGCTTTATGTTAGGATGTTATTTTTTGTGCTTTTCTGAAATATGAAAATTAGTTCTATCTTGGTGGGTGTATGATGACATTTGATGTTGATGGATGTGATTGACTTTGTGATGGTATTCTATGATCTATGATGGGCATATTAGATTGTTCCTATGTTAAGAGCGATCTGGATATTTATATTTGTTAATCTAGTCTTATGCAGAGCTATATAGGGCCTAAGTTATAATGAAAATTTAAAATTAACATGATCTTATGCAATTGCTTACATTGCTTTAGCCCCAAATTATTAAAAGCATTGCTTATATACATGACCTATCTATCTATGGGTCTTATCGAGTTGGGTTGTTACAACCCTTATCTTGTTATGACCCTTAATGGTTTATTTGCATATACATATACTTGGTAGAACATCTCGTGGGATCCATCTCACAAAAATAATTACTCATATGATAGGAATACAAAAGGTTTTTTAGGATGAGCGATGGTAGTTGAACACTTTTTGATATCCTAAAATTTTTTTATAAGGTTTCAAAATATTTGGAAATGTAAACTTCAAAGTTCACTTAAGTATCATAAGATATCAGTAACATATTCATGTCAAGCACATTTAAAAATTCATTAATACTAAGACATTTAAATTAAATGGTAAACACTTCTCTTGAAGCCTCTCAAGAACTCCATCTTAAGAGAATCTAGGTCGTATGGGGAACACCTACCATTGCAAATCCTATTGAAAAAATAATCACAAATATTAGCTTTAGTAATGATATTGAAGGCTTAGGTTGGTAAAATTCATTGAAGGAATACATTATACACAAATAGATGAACCAATAATATGTTAATGTGTATGTATTAATCATCAATTATAACAAGGGATTTTTACATACATACCACTTTATAGTTTGTGTATTACATATTTAACACCTAATTCTTAAATATTACACTCCAACCACCTATTCTATATTTTCACAACAAAATTACCACTCCGTTAGTGGCATACCTCACTCCGTTTTCTCTTCATTCCCGCGTGGGCTTTCCGCTGGAGAACAGTTTTTTCTCGCGAGAGACTCGCTGCCAACCATCACACAGGTGGTTCCATCAGTGACGAACAAACCACTCCTATCGCCTTTTCCTCAATCGACCGCCAGATCTCCCTTTTCCTCTCCTCCGACCGCTCCATATGGTCGGACGCCTCCGACGCCGCTGCTTTCCTCGACGCTGTCGACGCCCTCATCGCATCTTTACGCGGTCACAATTCATCTCCGACAGTCAATCACGCCGACGATCTCCTGCAGCAGTGCATGCTCCGGCTCGAAGACGAGTTCCGGTCAATGATAGAGCACCCTTTCGATTTCTCCCAATTTGACCCTGTTCCACCTCTGGACTAAGATTCTGATTTGCAAAGGAGAGGGGGATAACGCTATCTTCACAATCCAAGATAAAGAATGGAATTTTTGTTTCGATTAGAGGGGGATAACAACCAATGACTGTGATAGCAAAAAATGTAAAAGCAATACAGCAATGGGGGAAAAAACTTCTCAAATATTTTTTCAACACTTCTCAATACAGATCATAATCACTTCTCAATATTTTTTCTTCACTGATTGTTTCAAATGTATCCAAACAAAAAACTTCTCAAATATTTTTTTAACACTTACGAAATACCTTTGAAGGAAATCCGAGCTCCAAACGGCGGGCACTATGCCAGTCTGAGACAAAACGCGAGGAAGGCACGTCGTGAGAAGCACCAGCAATGGGGGATTTTTGCGGGAAGGAGGAAGTCTGAGACAAAACGCACCGGGCACTATGCGCGAAGCAGATATCCTTTCGGCGGGAAGGAGACGTCGTGATCATGCATGGGTGGAGACGGAGTGGTAGAAATGATGTGTAATAGGGTTTTGAGTGGTATTAGTGTATATTAATAAATTAGGTGTTAGATATGTAAAATGAGAGGTATATAGTGGTATGTATGTAAATTTCCCTTATAACAAATAATAATTTTAAATATCATATATGTTCTATAGGTTAATGGATTTTATATTCAGTTTTGAATCACAAGAACTACCATGAAGGCAATATTTTTGTCTCCTAAATGAAGGAGAGTTCTCATATGCTATGCGCACATTTCATCCTTACCAACATCATTTTCACTAAATAGGCTCACAAATTTCTCTTGAGCTTATTGTAGTAAAAAATGATATGCATGATGTATTATTTTCTTTCTAAATAATGGCTATATATATTGTCACCTCACCCTATATTAGACACCACTCACATGATAACAACTTTAAGCATCTATGCCTATTTCCTCTTATTATTATAATTTTTATACCTCCACGTTAAGTTTCCTAAATGTAGTTATTTCTGAAATCTATGTACCCCTCACATGTGATCTTCTCTCATTTCAAAAAGATTGTTTTTTCACTTTTCACACAAACCATATTCAATGACCTCCATGAACTTCCTACATGGACCTGTTTGTTGTCTCAAAGTCGTGACACCTTCATCTCCAAGAGGGGGACTGCCATAACTATCTTTAATTGCTAGCTCAAATTTCCTCACCATTTAATCTTCTACCTCATATTATGATGTCTTCACCTTTAGAAGGATGATTATGTCATTCATCATCAGCGGTTACTTTTTTTTTTTTTGAACATTTTATCCATCAGCTCAATGTTGTGTTATCTTTGTCTCTAAGAGATTGGCTATTAAGGAAATCCTCAATGGCCTATTTGACCTTCTTTGCATTATTTAATCAACAATCTTAAGGTCGTACTCCCTTTGCCTCTAAGAGAGAACCATCCTAGCCATTGTCAATGACCACCATCATCTTTGACACTACCTCGCTTAATGCCTTAAGATCATACAATCTTTTCCTATATGAAGGGGACTAATACAATAACCACCATATTTCTTATCGATGTTCTTGCTCAGGATCATAGTTATTTACAATAGTTTACTTTTACCTTGTGTTATATTTCTGCTCGATCACCGAATGTCGCTGGATTTCTATTCGATCTCCACTCATCGCTAGATTTCAATTTGAGAGTTGATTGTTGTAATCAGATCGCCCTCAATAGGATAGATCAATCATGTGTAATATATTCAAATATTAGTAGAATCATTTTAATTGGCCATGACTCCATAATTTTATCTATTTCTAAAGTTTTTCACATAAAATTATTGTGTTCTTTATTTGTGTGTTGTATATCCGTACAACGTTGAGAAGTAAAATTCAAACTCTATCGCCATGTATATTCTAGCAGACAACAACAATAAAAATTAAATCTAATAAGTTTCAAAGTAATTAGTTATATTTTAAATAAAACATTTAATTAAGATATTTTTAGCCCAATTTTGCTTTCAATTGGATATATGCGTATGCGTGATGGAAAGTATTGTCATAAATTCTTTCCCTCGCTGTTTGGTAAAACTGACACAACAGCTGATCAGTCAGCGATAACAGCCAACTTTCACGGTTACTTCGTCTTCTCCGTGCGTGCTCGGGAGTTTCATTAGAGAAAGCGACAAAGAAATAGATAGAGAGAGAGAGAGAGAGATATATAATATTTTCTTTCTTCAATTTAAGCACATGAAGAAATGGAGAGAATAGAAGGCTTTATAAAGGAGCTCATAGCTCTCAACATTCTCAAGTACCCTGCTGCTTCAATTGATCTCCTCTTCCACTATAACCTTAAGCCTTATATCGATCAGTAATTGTCTCTGCTTGAATTAAATAAGCAAGAAGAAGATGGGAAGATCTCCATGCTGTTCTAAGGTTGGAATACACAGAGGGCCATGGACTTCAAGAGAAGACGCATTGCTCACCAACTATATTCAGAACCACGGTGAAGGAAACTGGAGATCTCTTCCCAAACTAGCAGGTTTATATGATTTCTTTGATCAATTTGTTTATTAAGAGTCGCGTGTAAACCTCTTTTCATATCTTTTTGTTCTTTTGCATTTTTGTGAAAAAAGTTTTCCCCAATGAGAGTGTGATTCTTGCACGGCACCTGTGAAAAACAGTCAATCAAAATGCCTTGAAGACTAATTTGTACTTTCTTCAAATAAAAATCCTCACATGACACAGCTCCAAATGCTTTAATTGCCTCATAAAGCCATTATTTTGGTGCAAATTATTAGGTGCGGACACCAGACGGAGAGAACGGTTTGATTTTCTCTTTATCTACAGTAAAAGCGCAGTTACTGTAGCAGCTGCGCTTTGACTGCATTTTTATTGTAGATAGAGAGAAAACCGAATGGTTCTCTCCGTCCGGTATCTGCGGCTAATAACTTCTTTTATTTCCAATGGCTATTGGCCGATTTATTTTAATCGCTAGAAAATTGTTGAAAAAAATAATAATAAAACTATCTCAAATCAAATCTAAATATCAGAGTTGTGACTTTTGCTGATCATCATGAATGCTCTATCCTTACAAGCATGTGCATGCATGCAGGACTTCTCCGTTGTGGAAAGAGTTGCAGACTACGATGGATGAACTATCTACGTCCCGATATCAAGCGTGGAAACATCGGCCCCGAAGAAGAGGATCTCATAATTCGCCTTCACCGTCTGCTCGGCAATAGGTGGTCGCTTATCGCAGGCCGTCTTCCCGGTCGAACGGATAATGAAATCAAGAACTACTGGAACAGTCATCTAAGCAAGAAGCTCAAAAAGCAAGGATTGGTGATAAGAGAAGCAACCCCAAGGCCTAAACAATCAAAATCTTCCTCAAATAGCCAGAAGCAAGGTGTTCATATTAGCAACCAAACAGAAATGATAAGAGGTAATAATGAGAACAAAATATATGCACCAAAGCCTACTCGACTGACAGCTAGGGTTCATGTGATGGAGAACAGCAGCGAGGAAGAGAAAGGATCATCAGATGAAATGGAATTATCAGCTAATAATTATTGGTCTGATGGAGGAGAATATGGTTTTCTCGACACTGATAATCAATTTAATTTTGATTTGGGACTTGATCAATTTTTGCCAGTTCAGGAAGATTCAGTGATGCTTGAGAGACTATATGATGAGTATTCACAGCTCTTGCAATCAGAAGTAAATGATATTAATCTTTTTTCCTATGATCAGTCTCTTATGGTGTAATATGCTGTATATGTAGATTAATATATACATATAGAGATGCATCAATTGTATGCAGATAGACCATTTTGAAACTTTATTTTGTCACTTGATCTTCTTTCTCTTCCTTGTGAAGTTAATTTATGTAGAAGAAGTTAATATGAACACAATGATCTTTTAATGCTATGTTTGTTAAGGTTTTGCTCCTAAAAATAATAATAATAATTATTATTATTATTGATGATAATACTCCTTACAATACCAAAGAAGTTCATTGGGTAAGGCATGAATTTTGGAATATTAAGGTTTTGTTTACGACAACATTTTTCTTACTACTTTCTAAAGTAGTTTTTAGTACAAAAATTTTTTTAAAAAGCAGTTAGAAAGTTGCCCCAAACGAAGAATAAAACTAAGTACTCATGTTAGAAACTTGAAGAGTTGATTTCGGGATCATTCTTTGGTGAGACAAATTCAACAATAATAAAAAATGTTGTATTTGAGTTCAAATGAACTAGCTTAAGCCAAGCATTCATATATAAATTCGTAAATCTTTCTAGTTATTTGAGGGGTCAATTAATGTCCTTCATATTTTATATGTTTATAGTCAAAATGAGTAACTCCATGAGATAAATATCTAAAGCCCTACACTAACCAATTTTGAATTCATTAAATCGCTATATATGTTTTAATTTCAAAATTTCTCTATTTCTTACCCCAAATGGCTAGGAGTGACTTAAAGACAAATGGAAAAGGGCATATATGTCAATAAATTTTTACATTTTTTTTAGGGATATACCATTGAAATTTTTATAATATATATATATAATACCATAATCTGCATAAGATCAAAACATAAATATATAAATATGCATTAAATTTTAAATAAGCTAATGTTATCCGTCATATCATTAATATTGTTTAGAGATTTAGATATTACATAAATAAATATCGAGATTTATGTATTAGATATATAACTATATAAAAAATTCAAATATAAGCTTGTGAATCCCTCTTTTATTTTATTATTATTTTTTTAAAATGGGGCAAGTTGGAGGAGACCATTTTTTGCCACAACTTTTTTACCGCTTTCAAAAAAAATTTGTGCTAAAAAATAATTTTAAAAAATAATAAAAAATATCCCAAATGAAACTATAATATCTAAGTCAACACATTTAAGCTTAAAAAAATTAAGCATAAATATTGACATATTCCTGAAATAGACACCAAATACCTCCAAAAAATTATATACGTGCATATATGTCATTAGATAATGATACAAATGATAAAATATGTCGTATGTATAATTAAACAATCTACAATCTTATAGATAATACTTAAAATGTCATCAAGATATAATTATTAAAACTTCTAAATGATAAAATATGTCTATACCTAAAATACAATTTACTAGAGAATTTGTATATGCAAACAAATACATAATTTATATATTTGATGTGCTTCGGATCACTGCGTGGATATACTAAATTAAGCTTTGTTTGAGATAACTTTCTTACTATTTTCTATAGCTTTTAAATACTAAAATTTTTTTACAAAAAAAGCTGCTTTAGAAAGCTTTAAAAAAACTATCCCAACCAAAATCTTAGTGAGATAATAGACATTTAATTAGGTCCCATGTGATCATTTAAAATAATAATAATAAAAAATTTAAGGGCATCATGATCATAATGGAAGCCAATAATCTTTGTGAGATCTCAACATATGAAAATAATAAAGTTATTATTAATAAGATTTTAAAAAAAATTATATGACCTACACGAATTTAAAGATAATATTTGAATTAAAATTTGTTGAATTGAATTCAGGACCATACGATTTCAGATTTCAATAACCACCAGCGTTGACGTCCAACCCAAACGTCCAATGTCGCCGCCTCCGAACGTCCAACGTCGTCGCCTCTAAATCTGTATTATTTTTTGGCCGTGGATGGGGATTCGGAAGCGACGACGTCAGATGTTTCAGCGAGCGATTACAAGGAACTAAGGGGAGGCCGGAGGAATCGTATACGAAGCGCGCAGGTCGAATGGATCGGCTAGGGAATATTGGAGAAATAAAAAGCCGTTTCTATTAGCGGCTTAACCCGTGTAATAAAGCTAATATAGAAGCGGTTAAAACCGGTGTAATAAATCGATCATGTCTAGCATCGATTATAACCGCTGCAAATACAGAAATTTAGCACTGATTTGACAACTGCTGCTAATAACGACTACGAAAGCTTCATGATTTTAGTAGTGGTATCATTATTAAGAAAGCTGTTTTTCCTAAAAGTTACGGGTGAAAAAATTCTGAAGATCTTCTGGCTCTTCTTTGAGCTTTCGGCATATCTGAGGATTTGTTATTTTATGCTTTGGCTTGTGGACTCACTTCAGCACTTTGGCTGGGGTGGCTATGACTGCTAATCACGGTGATTTAAAGGATATGCTTGCTTTATGGTTCACTAAAGGTAAGGGCCACATTTTAAATCTTTTACCCATCTTGATTATTTGGTATTTGAAAAAAGCTAGAAATGAGTCCAAGCATGAGGGGATCAAAATGGATGAAAACCAGATTATTGCTAATATTAGGAACAAATTGTTACAATTTAATTCTGTTAATCTGATTTCTTGCAAGAATTTTAAACATTGTAATGCTTTAGCTGATTATTTGGGTTTAAATGCTGCTGCTAATGTTGTGGTGAGGAGAGTTCGTATCGTTTATTGGGTGAAACCCAATTTACACTTTGTGAAGTTAAATACTGATGCTTCGGTTGGGAGCAATTGTGTGGGTATTGGGGGGATTATTCTGGATCACTTTGGTAATCCTCTCGATTTGTTTTATGGCTCTTTGGCTGTTTGCTCTGTTATGTCTGCTGAGCTCCTGAGTTTGAGTTATGGGCTTGAAAGATGCTTAAATCTGGTTTTTCATTATGTTAATATTGAAGTTGATGCAACTTCTGTTATTAATGCTATTTCTGAAAATAAGGATGCCAACCCTCACGATTTCTACACTATTAGAAAAATTAAGTTAATGATGAGTGATCTCTCCTGTGTTATTTTCCATATTTACCGTGAAGGAAACGCTTGTGCTGATTGGTTAGCTAAATATGGGGCTCAAAGTACTATTCTTCAAAACCTGCCTGTCATTAATCTGCCTTCTCCTCTTAAGGGCATGATTCAGTTAGATAAAGTTGGTTTTCCTTATATTCTCCATGGTTAATTTGAATTTTTTGATGCCTGGGGCGTTGCTTGGTATTACCTGGATGTGTTTTTACTGGTACTAGGTGTTCGACCCTGAGATAAGGGCATGATTCAGTTAGATAAAGTTGGTTTTCCTTATATTCTCCATGGTTAATTTGAATTTTTTGATGCCTGGGGCGTTGCTTGGTATTACCTGGATGTGTTTTTACTGGTACTAGGCTTTCGACCCTGAGATGGTGTCAGGCGGCATTCTGTTTCAGGAATTTCAGGAGTTTTTTGTTTCTTCTTATTTTTCTTGTTACTTTTTCGGTGATGATATGATTTTCTGGGGTATTTTTAAAACCTGCAATGGTAAGCTGGACATGTTTTTGGCGAACAACTGGGCTACGGAAGATAATTTGGCTAATGGTTTTTTGACTAAGATGAATGTCCTGCTGTCCATGGGGCAATTTTTCACGGGTATTGCTGTTTCCTTTTATGTTTTTAATTGTGCTTCTAAGATCAATTTTTGGAGAGGTTTTTGCAGGTGCTTTTTTTCGGTGCTCCAAATTGTCCACAACTGCAATCCACTCTCGGTTAGTAATTTTTTGTGCTCTTTAAATTTTGCTATTCTGTTTTGCAGGAAGTGTACGCTGAATGAAAGAACTTTTCACTTCCGGTTTTTGGGTTCCGCTGTCTTGCAGACCAGCATTTTATCTTGTTTTTATTGTAATGGTAGAAAAAGGATCCACTGGCTCGTAGGTTTTATTTTTCTTTTTGATTGTAGCTCGTATGAGCGTAGAGAGCTGGAGGATCCTTCTAAGGACCCTGTAACCGATTTTTAAATTAACACGTAGGCGCACTGTGGGTTTTAATTAAAAAAAAAAAAAAAAAAGCCCATATATATATAATATATATAATATAATATATATATATTAATATATATATATATATAATATATATATTGCGTCCTGGAGTATTCGCAGCAGTAGAGAAATATATAATTTAATATCTTAGCATTGTACGAAGATCCACACACAATAAGATAAGTGAGAGGGTGTAAGTGTTCATAAGAGACACTAAGACTTTTTTACGTGGAGAACCCCTAAAAAAGGGGAAAAACCACGGGGCTTAGCCAATTTGAATGAATCCTTAGTATTTATAGTCGAATTACAAATGAGGTCCTTCTTAGGGAAAGGCCTGGCTTGATGTTACAAATGTACATCTATAGAGCGCATTACATGGTGGGAGTTACAATAATCAACATAGACATATTTGTTTGGTTGGAAGGGCCATTATAGGTGATGGAGGTCGGAAGGACAGTAGTTGACAGGAGTTAGCAGGAAACCGGGGTTAGAAAAAACGTTGCCTGGTGATGGAGGTCGGAAGGACCATAGTAGGCAATGAAGGTCAGAAGGATCGTAGTCGGCAGGAGACTAGGGCCAAAAGACCATTGTCTATTGATGGAGTCGGAAGGACCATAGTAGGCGACTGAGTCAGAAGGACTGTAGTCGCAAGAAGACCGTGGCCAGAAAGACCTTTTGTCTGTTGATGGATGTCCGAAGGACCATAGTAGGCCAATGGAGGTTGGAGGACGTAGTCGAGCAAAAGACGAGGTTTAGAAAGACCGTTGTAGAAGGGTGGTACTTAGGAAACTCTCGGCATAAAGTGGTGGCCCGGCAGAAGTCTAGGCCTTAATGTGCTCCGGTGAAGGTGAGGGCCTCAAGTGGTGGTCCGGTAGAGCAATGACATCAGGCGGTGGTCCGATGAAGGTGAGGGGCCTCAATGGTTGGTCAGGACGGAGCAACGACATCAGGCGGTGGTCGACGTGGTGAGGGTCCGCAATTGGTGATCCGGTGGAGCAAACGACATCAGGAGGTGGTCCGGCGAAGTGAGGGCCTCAAGTGGTGGTCTGGCGGAGCAACAGCGTACAGGCGTGTTCCGGCTGGGTAATGGCCTCAACTGGTGGTTTGGCGGAGCATAAGGCGTCAGGCGGTGTCGGCGAGAGGTGAGGGCCTCAAGTGGTGGTCCGATAGAGCAACGGCGTCACGCGGTGTCCGATGAAGGTGAGGCCTCAGTGGTGGTCTGCAGAGCAATGGCATCAGGCGGGGGTCCGCACTAACGGAAAATCCACCCATTTCCACGGCTTTTTCCGACGGTTTTGTAGTTTTCCGACTGTTAATTTACCGCCGGTTAAAAAACGGCTTAGGAAAATAAAACGGCGACACATTTATTCTGCGGCTCTCCGGCGGTCATTAACCGCCTTGTCAATTATAAAAAAAACCCCGCTCAGCGCCAGCCACCCCGATCCGCGTGCCGGATGCCGAGCCCCGCCGCCTACAAACGCCGATTTGCCGGCGCCACCGAGTTGCCGGCGCCAGCCGTTACCCGTGTGCGCGAGTCCCACCAGACAGCCGCGTGCGTGAGCCAACCCGAGCCCGACCGAGGTCGCGCTGGACCGCGCCCGCCAGACCGATGTTGCGCCGGACCGCCACTCGTGAGCCAAACCGAGCCCGAGTGCGCTAACCCGCATGCTCCCGCGCTTGTTTCCCTGAGAATCGAACCTAGAGACCTCTTCACCCACAGTCCCCCACCCGCTACAAGTCTGACCAATGCGCCGATCCTGCAAAATGAAATAGATTCAAGTATTTTTTTATTTATATTAGAACATGTTAAATACTAAATTAAAACTTATTTATTTAAGATTTTTATTTTAATTGATATTAAAAATAAACTAGTTAAGTAATAATTAATTAAAATATGTTATTAAATTAATAAAAAAATTATTAAATAAATAATTAATTAAAATATACTATAAAATAATTAATGAATTAAATGTGTTATTAGTTCCAAATTTTTTATTTAAACGTAATCTTTTAACATAAAATAAAACTTAATCAAAATAAAATTAAATAAACTAAACTAATTAATTCAAAAAATTTAAAAAATAAATAACAATTTAAATAATAATTTTTATTTTAAATCCCTTTATACTTAAATTTAAGGAGAAAATAATATTATTTTTTAGTCATTTTTAAAAAATCATTTAAATATAGTTATAATTTTAATCAATTTAAAAACAAATTTTTAAAATTTCCCCCGCCGAAAACTGAAAAGCCGCCAGAAATATTTCGGTGCAAAATCAAGCGCTCGGAAAGCTGCGAAAACCGACCGCCGGAAAGCCGCCGGAAAATTCCCCGATAATAAGTGTTTATTCTGTAGTGCCCAACCAAGAGGCGAGGGCCTCTAGTGGTGGTCACAGCGGAGCACGGCGTCCAGGCGTGGTCGGACGAAGGTGAGGGCCTACAAGTGGTGGAACTGCGGGGGGACGGTGAAGAGGCCCTAAAAGTGGTGGTCCGAAGAGCAACGACGTCAAGGTGTGTGGTCCGAACGGAGGTTGGAGGGCCTCAACTGGTGTTCGGCCGGAGCAACAACGCAGGCGTGGTCTGGCGAAGGTGAGGGTCTCCAGTGGTGTCGCTCGGTGAGCAACGACGTCAGGCAGTAGTCGGCTGAGGGAGGCCTCAAGGGGTGGTCCAGAGGAGCAACGGTGTCATGCGGTGGTCCGACGGAGGTGAGGTGCCCAATTGTGGTGTCGGCGGAGACACAACGTCAGGCGTGGTCTGCGAAGGTGAGGGTCTCAAGTGGTGGTCCGGGGAGCCAATGACGGTCAGCGGTAAGTCCGGCGAGGTGAGGCCTCAAGTGGTGGTCCGGCGGAGCCAACGGTGTCATGCGGTGGTCTCCCGACGGAGATGAGGGCCTCAAGTGGTGTTCCCCGGCAGAGCAACGACGTCAGGTGGTGGTCTGGCGAAGGTGAGGGCCTTCAAGTGGTGGCCCGGCGAGTAACGGCGTCAGTGGTGTTCCGAAGGAGTGGAGGGTCTCAGTGGTGGTCCCGGCGGAGAATAACGTCAAACAGTGTTCCGGGCGGGGTGAGGGTCTGCAAGTGGGTGGTCCGGCGGAGCAACCGACGTTAGGTGGTGGTCCGTGGAGCGTGAGGGCCTCAAGTGCTAGGTCCGAGCGGGAGTCCGGCGGTGGTTCGAGGAGGAAGCTTTCTTCCTTCAATTTCCTTCTCTTTTTTCCTTCTTGCTCCGGATCCCCTCTCAAGAGAATGAGGGGTCTATTATTATAGATTTATGGAGTGCATGGCCCCGTAATAGATGAGAGATCAGGGTAATGGGGAGTTTGGATGGATACTGATATTGAATCCCTTGAATCATGTACCATTTGTTCAGAATTGGAGGTCTTAATGATATTTGGAATTGTGATCTTGGGGCCCCTTCGTTGGATTTGTCTCGTCGACCGCTAATTTGACTATAAGCTCGTCAAATTTCGGAAGACCGTTTGGTGACACAAATGTGGCACGAACTTTTCCAACGCGCTTTCGGGTCCTGTGATTTGGATTCATTTGGGCTCGGATTTGAGTCCGAATTTGGTGTTGTAGTTTCGTATTCCGAGACGCTCAAGTTTGACTAATAAGTTATATAGAAATTGTAGTACAGGTGACCCGATTTAATTTTGAAGTTTCCTAGTTGTTGATTTTTGCCTCGCAGATTGTTGGCCGATCAAGATAATTATTTGTGAAATATAATATAGGAGAAAATACTTAGTAAATTATTTATTAAATATAATTTATTTATAAAAGATCATAATATAATATTATATTCCATGTCAAAATAAATTAACATGTTCTCATAAATTTAAATGGGGTTTGATCACTTCGGGTGGGCTCTTAACGAATTACTGAAAAGTAAAAGGCATTTACTATATCCTTAGGTATGGGCTTCCCATTTTTAGGGCATTATCCTTTGTCTGACAACTATGAAGAGGCCCACATGGGATTTGGGAAAGTAGGGATTTGCCTTTAATCCGGCCCAACGTGTTCAATAATTTTATTCGGCCTCCCCCCCACTCTCTCTTGAGGCTTTTATTTTCACGGGTTTCAAAAAAACAAACTCGTTTAGAAACAAAAAAGTGCGCCAACGGCCTATTGCGAAACCTATCTTATTTTTATTGGATCGGTCGATTTGATTCTTGAAACATATCAATTTTGGACATTTTTCTGAAACTCTATTTTTAATCAGATTTGTTTTTCGATTTCATTTTTTAATAATTCAATAAATATAAAATCATAGCTGAATATATCAATTTAAACGCAAACAAATGTCGGAATGGATATTCTAACTCCATTAGTGATCAAAAATAAATTCATTATCTTGCATTAAGCCCGTATCAATTAAAATAAAATAAATAAAGTCTTACATACTCACTCTATTACAAAATACAGTAATGTAAAGAGAGCGTGTATACTGACAAAATATTGACAAAATGTCATGAAAATGGCCCTTCAAACAAAGAGACTCAAAAGAGTAATAAATCGGGAAAGGACCTTCAGTAAAGGTGCCCTAGGGGTGTCAATAAGTGAACACGAACACGTAAAACCGTCTCGATTACTCCGACATCGTGAAAATATTTTCGGGTCCTGACTCCGATCCGTTCTCAAAAACGGGTCGCGAGTCGGTTAGAAAAATGACTCGGTTCTAGTTTCTGGGTCGGGTCCGTGGTTCGACCGATAACCTCGATAAATAACCTGTTTTGACACCGCTGCCTGTAATAATTTCGCCTGCGACGGGCTGCCGTTAATTATCTAGGCTCCAATTTAGGCCGCATTTTCGCATCGACGCATCTCGCCTCCTCTTTCTTCTGCTTCTTTCGTCTAGGTTTCTGTTCTCGTCCGATTCTCCTCGCTCCTGTCCGACGATTCCTCTCTTCTCCTTACTTGGCACAGTTGTTTTCATTACTGTGCACATCTCATTTGGCTCAACAAGAACATTACATCAATTCTGCTGTTTTGTATTTCTTATCTTTTTTTCTATTCTCCTTTAGAAGCTTGATCTGTGAGCACAGTTGAGGGTGGTTTTGTTTTCTTGCTGATTGATTCAAAATATCTGAAGTTGTCGTGAAAAGTTTTTGGTATAGGCTGTTAGGGTTTGTCCGATTTTTTGTTTGGTCTTTCTGATTTGCCTTTTATGTCGATTGGATATCGGTTTTTTTTGAAGATTTGGTAATTTTGGCATGCTTTGTGGATGGCAATGCTGGCTGAATAGTTGAAGCGTCTGTTCCGTGAAATCTATTTTGGGAGGGTTTTTTGTTCAGTTTGTTGCTGGGTTTCTGTTCAGTCTCATGATGGGTTTAATCTATCGCAGTAGCCACTAGCGCTAGGTGTGCACACGAGCCCAAGTCGAGCTCGGACGTGCTGATTTTTTTTATCGAATTTGTGATGTGTTTTCTATTCAGTTAATGCAGGTATGTTGTTGTTCTTAGTCTTGGAGATGTTGTTTTGGCAATTGTCAGTTCATTGTTGTTATTCTTAAGTTCTTGGAGAAGTTGTTCTTAGGCAGTAATAAATGGGGAAGAATTATTTGAGTTATAGTTTCGAACGTTTAATGTCTTTTTTTTAAAGAAAGAAAATAAACAAGTAGTTAGAATTGTAATGTAAATTTGTAATATATTTTATTGTTTGTTAGATGGAGGATTTCGAACATCATTCCTGAGAATTTATCATTGATGAAATAAAAGAAAGTTCGGACTTCTGAAAATGTGGTAGAGCCTTCTAACGAGCTATGTAATGAGGTGGCAGTTACTAAGAAAGTCGAAGGATGACCTCATTTGTTTGGGGCCATAGAGATGTTATCCTAATACGACAAGATGGAAAACAAAAATGTAAATGTAAGAATGTGGCACGTACTTACCTATTGTGATAGCAAAAAATGCACTACAGGAAAATCACCGCACTTCGCGGCTTTTTTCCGGCGGCTTTGGCAATTTCGGCGGTTTTTTTAATTTTCCGCTGTTTTCCGGGGCTTCGAGCCGCCGGAAAAAACGCGTAGGAAAATACTTTCCGACGGCGTTTTCCCGGCGGCAAAAAAAATCCGGCGGTTTGCCGGCGGTCAAAAAACCGCGGTGGGAAATTTTAAAAAAAAAAAAAAAACACGAACGGCGTCCCGCTGAACCCGTCCCCGCGGCTCCGGCGGCACGCCAAGCAACCCGCTCCGGCGGGCGTCGCGCCAGGGGGGCTTGAGTCGCGCCGACCAGACCGCGTCGACCGCCTCGCGTGAGCCAGGCGAGCCCTTGAGTGCGCCAACGAGCCCGCTCCTCTCTGCGCTGTCTTCGTGAGTTTCCGAACCGGGGACCTCCTTCTCCCGCTGCCCGCCCCTGGACCAATGCCCGTTTCTGCAAACTGTAAATTAAGTAATTTTTTTTATTTTATAACTTAAAACATTCTGAATATATAATTAAACATTATTAATTTAAATTTTTATTTATTGATTATTAAAATAAACTAGTTATGTATAAGCCGCCGGTACGCCGTCGGAAAGCCGCCGGAAAGCGCCGGAAAATTCTGCGGGATAATTTTGCGGGAAAATTAGCGTCGCAAATTTCCGCGGGGAATTAAGCCGCCGGAAAACGGCCGGAAAGCCGCCGGAACGCCGCCGGAAATTTTAAGCCGTCAAAAACCGCCGGAACGGCCGCCGGAAATTTGACGCGCCGAAAGCCTGTCCGGAAAATTCCGCGTAATAAGTGATTTCTGTAGTGATGAAAACTGGAATCTTAGACGCCACCTTGAAATTATAAGAAAAGAGTACTGCGTGATATAGACAAATTGATCTTAACAAAGTAACACTGAATCTTCAATTCCTGTGTGATAAACAAGTTTGATCATGCTGAAATTTCGTGAATTACCTCGTTTCTGCTTCTATCATCATAGCACGATTTGCCATTTTCAATGTGTGGAGTGGGTTGGAGTTCGAGCTCTTGTTGTATCTTCGTAAAGACTGTAATTACTTTTCTAGAAACACTGTAAGTAAGTGATTGCAAAAAAATTAATATTATTCATAAGGAGAAGCATAATTCGGAGCAGTTTCTAAAAATCACTAGCAGAGTTTGTTTAACATCTGACCTTTGGACATCAATACAATAGCAGATGGGTTTCTTGTTTAACTGCTCATTATATTGATACGATTGGGTTTTTGGCAAAAAGAAAATTATTAATTTTTCATTCATC
>NW_021320101.1:854202-884887 GCF_001605985.2 Dendrobium catenatum
ATATATATTTGTGAAGAAGATAATTTTTTAATCATATTTATTAGTGTGGTAATTATAATATATCATTCTCAAATTTTTTCTATAGTTTACTTCTTAGAGTAGACATTGTGAAACATCAAGCTGAATTAAACTATAATTTCGTTTGCGATAGCTTTCTTGCTGTTTTTTAAAGCCGCTTTTTAGTTCAACGAATTTTCGAAATAAAAAACTGCTTGAGAAAGCAGTAAGAAAGCCGTCCCAAACAAAATCTATATTAAAAAATAAGAAGGAATTAGATAAAACATAATGCACAAAAATATAAAAAATAATAAATCAATATTGAGAAGTACATCTATGAGCTGTTGGTCCTACTTGATGATTAGATGGTTAATCTCTATTGTATTGTTATTGCATGCTGGTTGTAAGGCTTATTTGTCACTCATTGCGACGTTGATTTTGGCTCTGAACTTGCTTAAGCCGTCTTCAACAGGTGGTTTAGTGATCATTTTCACCTTTACAATTTGTCTTATAGTTTTTTATCTCAATTTGATCGAACTTTTTCACTCAATTCAGTTTAGGTTGGAGGCCTTATCATTCCACATTATTAGACAACTCATTCATCATGAAAGATGGTGAATTGTTTCGATCAAAATCTGATATCTGTCCCTACATTTCAAATATTTCTCAATAACTTTAGATTTTGAGTATTTTATTTTTCCTTTTAACTATCTTTTTATCCTTTCATTTAACTATTCCGGGGGCGGGGCAACTTCTACGGTTGCAGCTACATGCTCAAGATCACAGAGAGATTCTTAATGTTGTGGAAAATAGCATAAGTAGATGGTTTTGGTGCATAGGTGAAAGTGTATAGGACAAAGAGGTTGGTAGTGAGGACAGAGGCGAGCATGACGAGGTGGAGAGCAGATGAGCACAAAGTGGCAAGCTCGAATCGGGCGGTGTTGTCGCCAATCTTAAGGGAAACTGATCTCATCACCAGCGGCTTCGACATCGGTTATTAGAAGAGTATCACCGGTCACCTATTGTCGCCACTCGCCAGCGACTGTTTTCCTTCAAATGGAAGAATGGAGGGACACAAAGAGCTCCAAATACGCCCCTAAGTAAGAATATTTTAACTAAAAATTAATTATGATATTTTTTAAAAAAAAACAAATATTTTATTTTGAGATAATGAATTATACTTATCTTAAAATTAAATTATTTATCAAAATAAATCTTAAAATCATTAAATTTATTTTGAAATTAGTATAATATTTAAGAATATTCTAACTAAAAATTAATTATGATGTTTTTTTTAAAAAAATAATTTTATTTTGAGATAATTAATTGTACTTATCTTAAAATTAATTGATACGTTATCATAAAATTATCTTGATCGGGCACGAATCTCGATGCAAAATCAAGCCGGAAACTTCAAAAAATTAAATCTGGGATAATCTGAACATCAATTTTGGCAAACTTATAGTCAAACTGATCGTCTCGGAAATACGAACCCAACGACACCAAAATCGACTCAATCTAAGCCCAAATGAGTCCAAATCAAGGACCCGAAGCGATATTGGAAGGTTCAAACCACAATTTGAGTTACCAAACAGTTTCCAAACAAAATGTTCTTATAGTCGAATCGAGCGGCTCGACGAGACGAATTCAACGAGCCCAAGATCACAAAATTCCGACATCTTTAAGACCTTCAAATGTCTGACGAACAGTCCACGATCAAAGGATTCAATATCGGCAGTCCATTCAAACCACTCCAGATTCGCCCATGATCTCTCACCTATTTACGGGTCATGCCACTGCATAAATCTATAAATAGGCCCCTCATTTCTCATGAGAAGGGCCCCCCAAGCCAGGGCCCAAGCAAGAAGAAGAAGAAGAAGAAGAAGAGAAGGATAGGAGGGAAGAAACTCCTCCTCGACCACCGCCGCCGGAATTCTGCCCGACACCAGAATTTTGCTCGACGTTCAAGTGCCATTGGAGTTTCACCCGAACTCCAAGTGACGCCGGAATTTTGCCCTACCTCTAAGTGACGCCGGAATTCTGTCCAACCTCCAATTGACGTCGGAGTTCTGCCTGAATACCATCTCATGCTAGAATTCTCCTCGTCCTCCAACTGGCGTCAGACTTTTTCCCGACATCGGACCTCCGCTCGTTGCCAAGTTTCTACCCGACGCTGGACTTATGCCTGTTGTCGGACTTTCATCGGACATCTGTCCGATGCTGGATTTCTCTCCATTACTGGATGTCTACCTGACGTCGTCTTTCTAACCTCTATTGCCCGCCGACAAAGGTCATTCTTACTAACGTCGCTTACCAAATACAATCCATCTGGCCTCGGTTGCCCGCCAACAACGATCCTTCTTACTAACGTCGCTCGCCGACTACAGTCCTTCTGGCCTCCATCACCCGCCGACAATGGTCCTTCTGACTAACGTCGCCCGCCGACTACAGTCCTTCCGACCTCCGTCGCCCGCAGACTATGGTCCTTCAGACTTACGTTGCCTGTCGACTACAGTCCTTCCGACCTCCATTGCCCGCCGACTACGATCCTTCCGACTTACGTCGCACACCGACTACAACCCTTCAGAACAAACAAACACATCAACATTGATGCTTTGTATTCTCACCATGTAATGTACTCTATAAGATGTACATCAAGCTAAGGCCTTCCCTTGGGGAAGGACCTCATTTGTAATCAACTACAATACTAGTGGATTCATTTATACTGGGCTAGGCCCCCATGATTTTTCCCCCCTATTCAAGGGTTTTCCACGTAAAAATATTATTGTCTCTAGTGGATGACAACCCTCTCTCATATCTGATTGCGTGTTGGATTTTCATACAACGCAAAGACGTTAAAATTTATATTTCTCTACCGCCGCGAATACTCCTGGACGCAACAAAGTTATTATCAAAATAAATCTTAAAATTTATTTTGAAATTAGTATTATATATATTCGTCGTCTTAAAATGAATTGAATTATTATAAAGCTCATTCTCAACCATTTCTCCTTTTTAAACTCTTATAAATTCATTTTGATCTAAATAAATAAATAAATTTTTATAATTTTTTTAGAATCGTTAAAGTAAAACATATTCAATATGAACTTTATATAACAAATATGTTGTATATCACAACTGTATATGTTATAACCCGGTAAAGTACTCCGCCTTTACAAATTTCCCCTTCTACCAGTCCACTGATCCACTTATGTTTTTTGAATCATTTTCTGATGGCGTTTTTGTTAGCCATTTACTTGTATTTTTATACCAAATCCGCCTCACATAGCCTTATCCTTCTCCTTCGACGTATTCTCCATCGTCATCTCCTCGGACGCCGACCAGAACCGCGCTGCCTCCTTCATGCTCACCACCTCATCGGACGGCGAAGCCTCATTGCAGTCCACAAAGTACTTCCCCGTCACTCCGGCCACTGCCGGGTGCACTGCCACGTAGCACGTCGTTGCGGCCGCCTGAGGAATCGTCTTCAGAAGCTTGGACGCCATGGCGAACACCAGATCTACAATCGTTTAAATGAATCTTGAAATCAGGTTAGCAATGTACTTTTTCTTAATTCTATATATTTTCGTCGGGGAATTTAAGCAACCTGTGAGAAATCCCTCTCGATCACGGGTGAGGCGAGTTCGTACGATTCCGGGATGAACGCAATTAGCTATAACATTCGCGCCCATTTCCTAATAGAAGGTTAAATAATTATACATTGAAGAAGAGAGTTCAGTCGATTAATTTGATATTTGATCGGAGATCGAACTCTGCAACTAAATACCTCGAGCTTCTCTGCAAGTTCAATGGTATGAAGCACGTTAGCTAGCTTGGAGAGCGCGTATGTGCGAGTTGCGTCGTACTCTCTGCGAATATATTTTTTTAGATGTTTGTTTTTCTATAAAAGATGTTGAAGATCTGGAGAAAGGAAATGCAGGGTTAGTTCACATCTTCTTTCGAGTGACAAGATCAAGATAAAGGAGGCCATCTCCCGAAAACCAGGTGTAGATGCCGGAGGAGACGTTAACGATACGTCCTTCGATCCCTGTAGTCGACGCCGTCTCCACCATTTTCTCTATCAGGAGCTTCGTGAGCAGGAAGTGTCCTAGACAAAATTGGAGATGCATAGATTAATTAATCAGTTCAGTTCGCTAATATCGCAGAACGGAGGAAAATTTCACCTCTGCTTCCTCACCGAGATAGTTGGTAGCGAAGGTTATCTCGATCCCGTCCTCCGATAACTCGAAGTTGTGAGAAAATTTTCCCGCGTTGTTTCTTAAAAAAAGAATCACCAAAAATTGAATTCAATTATTGTTTGAATCGAAGAGGAGAGAAGCAGAAGAAGAATTATACCTACATGAGGAGATTGAGGGGAAGATGGAGACCGAGGAAACGAGAGACGAAGGATCGTACGGATGAAAGAGAGCTGAGGTCTAAGGGGAGCACGATTATCTCTGATTCCGGCAATTCGCCGGCGATACGTGACTTGGTCTCCAGCGCCGCCTTGAGATTCCGCGCCGGCAGCACTAACCTAGCCCCGCGCATCGCCAAGACGCGGGCCGTTTCCTCCCCGATCCCCGACGTCGCTCCTGCCATCATCGCCCTTACAAAGTAGTTAGAATTCCGTTGCTACAAATCGCAATCTGTTTCCGACAAACAAACAAAAGATAAATAGATGGATTCCAAGATTTTACCAGTGATGATGGCGGTGATGGCGTGGAGGTCCGGCGAGGTCTTGGTGACGTCCTCAGCCGTCGATTTGGAACCGTAGCCACTGGCGCCGGCACGGCCAAGTAGGTATCTGATCGTCTCCTGCATTTCGCTTATTTTCTCTCTTTTAAAAAACAAAGCGCCGGCAGCATTTATAGAAGAGACCGAGAGGCGAGGGAGAGGAGGGGGGGAGGAGAGAGAGAAAGCGCATAATTACGGTGAGGGGAAACTTACACAGAGGTTTTGACGCGGAACATTGGGAGAGGGAAAGGGATAAGTTAGCTAATCCCCATTTCCATGTCCTTTTCGCTCGCAGACAATGGGGATTGGGGAAGTGAAGATTCAAAAGTACAAGAATAAGGCTGCTTACTTATTTATTAACATTTTAAATTTTATATAATATAAAAAATATCATCAAAGATTATTCTATTTAAAAGATATTTTATATGTATTAATTTCTGTCATTTAATAATAAAATGTTAAATAAATAAATAGCAAATCTTTGTGATTCTAGTGAAGGGCTTTTTGATTGGATGAATTTTGAGTGCATGCATTTTAGAAAAAAAATAAATAAATAAATGTTGAAGTACTTTCTAAAATTCAAAGTATTTTGAGAAATTTGAAACTCCTCATCCATGACAAATTTAAGCGATTTCAATATATACCGTATTGTGCATTATTTTTCTCATTCATATTGATCTTTGTCACATATTCTCCTTCAAATTACCCTAATTCATCATATCCTCCTTCACATGGCAAAGATTCATTCAATTCCTCTCCCAACAACCTCATGTTGCATACTCTCCTCTCTTACACACCATCGATCTCAATGATGCCTCTCCCAACAAGCTCTTGTCGCTTCATCTTCTCCATCACACACTATCGATCCAATCAACTTATTGCGAGCTTGCATCTCATATTGTCCTCCCTTACAAGCTAATGGAAATTGTCGACACATATTTTTTCAGACTCCTGGAGCTTCGACGTCCGAAAATAGGGGGGGCAACTAATATATCATCAAAAAATTATCTTGATCGTCTCGGAAATACGAATCTCGAGGCAAAAAACTAAGTTGGAGACTTCAAAAATTAAACCTGGGATCATCTGAACTCCGATTTCAGCAAACTTATAGTCAAAATGAGTGTCTCAAAAATACGAACCCAACGACACCAAATTCGACTGAATATGAGCCCAAATGAGTTCAAATCAAGGACCCAAAGCGATGTTGGAAGGTTTGAACCACAATTTGGATTACCAAACGATTTCCGAACATGACGTGCTTATAGTTGAATCGAGCAGCTCGACAAGATGAATCCAACGAGCCAAAGATCGCTGAATTCCGACACCAATAAGACCTTCAAATGTCTAACGAACTGTCCATGATCAAGGAATTCAATATCGACCATCCATCGAACCACTCCACATTTGCCCTTGATCTCTCACCTATTTACGGGACATGCCACTCCATAAATCTATAAATAGACTCCTCATTTCTCTTGAGAGAGGACCAAAGCAAGAAAAGAAAAAAGAAGAGAAGAGAAGGAGGATAGAAGGGAAGAAACTCCTCCTCAACCACCGCCGTCGAAATTCTACCCAAGTGAAGCTGAAATTCTGATTTGTACCTAACACTTGATTCCTAATTTTTTTAATGTAAAGTATTTTAGTGACATTATTAAACTATTTTTAGATTATTTTCATCAATGTGGTGCATGAAAACTAACCTTTCTCATCTTTGACAAAAATTACATGTTTAACATGATTTCTATAGACGCTTATGACCTCCCCCTCTATGCCCTACGGTAATGACCCCTCTAGCATTACGACCTTTACCACAACGATGCTGTCCATAGATCAAATTATTTCGTGGATTGGATTTCACTTGACTGTCTACGGCTCCATTGCATGTGCTCGGGGTAGAAGTTTTGTATAAATGTATTGCCTTGTTATTAAGTCTTTTGCTTTAAGTTCTTTTCTCTATAAGAGGTGGGATAGAATAACCCGGTTGAAGCGTAATGATCATACGTCTGTAATGCATTGTATGTCCCATCCTTCCACGAGACATCAGAATTTTGCCCAAGTGACGCCGGAATTCCACCCGACCTGGCCTCCAAGTGACACTGGAATTTCGCCCGAAGTCCAAGCGACGCCGGGATTTCTCTCGAACTCCAAGTGACATCAAAGTCCTGCCCGAATACCATCTAACACCGGAGTTATCCTCAGCCGCCAACTGACGTTGGATTTCTACCTGACATCGGACCTCGGCTCGTGGCTAAGTTGCTACTCGACGCCAGACTTCTGCATGTTGTCAGATTTTCACTGTACATCTATCCGATGTTGGGTTTCTATCCATTATTGGACTTCTACTTGAAACAGTCTTTCTAACATCCGTCGCTCGCTGACTATGATCCTTCTGACCTCTGTCGCTCGTCGACTACAATCCTTCTGACTTATGTGGCCTACCGATTACAGTCCTTCCGACCAACGTCGCCCGTCGACTACGATCCTCTTGACTTACGTCGCCCACCGACTACAGTCCTTCCGACCTTCATCGCCCGCCGACTATGGTCCTCCTGACTTAAGTCGCCTACTAACTATAGTCCTTCCGACCTTCGTCGCCCGCCGTCTACAATCCTCCTAACTTAAGTCTCCCACCAGTTGACTATAGTCATTTCGACCTCTGTTCCCAGATAAAAGGTCTTTATGACCTCTGTCGCCCGCCAACTACGATTCTTCTGACCTCCATCACTAGACTATGGTCCTTTTGACCAAACAAACACGTCAACAGTGATTCTTTGTATTCCTACCAAGTAATGTACTATATATGATGTACATCAAGCCAATGCAAGGGAAGGGCCTAATTTGTAATCAAATGCAATATTAGTGGATTCATTCAAACTGGGATAGGCCCCGTGGTTTTTTCCCCTTTTTCAAGGGTTCTCCACGTAAAAATATTGGTGTCTCATATGAATGCTACACCCTCTCTCTTATATAATTGCGTGCAGGATTTTCATACAAACGCTAAAACGTTAAACTTTATATTTCTCTACCGCTGCGAATACTTCAGGATGCAACAATAGTAAAGATATTTTTAGATCCATATTCTCTCTCTCTCTCTCTCTCTCTCTCTCTCTCTCTCTCTCTCTCTCTCTCTCTCTCTTGTTACAGCCTAGACTTCCAACTAAGAGGTCTTGAATTTCAATTTTTGTGCATGTGTTGTGTGTGAGTTTTCGTTACATGGCCTAAACGTATAAAAAAAAAAAAAAAACTCGTTTACACCAGTTGGCGCAGGGCAATTTAGCGGCCACATGGTGCCAAACTATTGGATATGTCGGTCGCGTAGACTGTCGGGGCAGTGGCCACCACGGACAGAACGGGACCACGTTGAAGGGTTGCAAGCCCCGCGAGCCACGCATTCAGTCGCGATCCTTGGTCCCAATCTGGTCTTATGCGTTGTAGACGCATTTATATAGCATGCTCACAAATGAACGTAATCCAACACCAATATAACTTTTTGAATTAAATTTAAGGCCAATCCAAATTAGAGGTGTAAATAAAAACCACAGCCTATCAATCTGATCTGAAAAAATTGGGTTCGAATTGACCCGTTGATTTGATAAATGAGTTGGGTTAGGGTTGAGTTTTTTTAACCGATTTATTAAACGGGAATATGTTCGGATTGACCTGCGAATCCGTTTTTTATTAAAAAATGACCCGTTTAATATATTTTCCCCTTAAACTTGTAGGTATAACCTTCTTATTTTTAATTAAAAAATTTAAACTCTATAATTAATAAGTTATTAAAAAAATTAATAAAAACAAGATAAAATGTTAGATTCAAGTCATTTATGGTGCTAGAGGGGCAGGTTAGTGCTTTTGACCCGTTTATTAAATAGGTCATGTTTGAGTTAACTTAATTTAGTTCAGACCTGAACTCGACCAATCAACCAGTTCATGTTTCAACTAAATAAATTCAACGACACTAAAAGTAGACCGATATGAGTTCTGATGAGCTTAGTAGAAAGTTCAAAACATTAATTGGATGATAGAACGATATCCAGTTCTTGTGTTCTTGCAGTCAAATCAAACGTCTCGAAGGGACGAATCCAATGAGCTAATATCATATAATTTCAATATTATTAAGACACCTAATGTTGAAAAAATGATATATAATCAAGATATTCAATATAAGACGTCTCCTGAAATACTCCAAATTCTAACTATATTTAATTGGTATGCCACTTGCAAAAAATTATAAATACACACTCACTCTCTGCATGAAGAGAAATAATACTTTAACTTGAGACTACAAAGAGCTTTGAGTCCTAAAGTATCATGGAGCTCCAGTCTACCACTAACCGACCATGTTATGAAACAACAGTCTGATTGTCTCCATTGGAACACTTCCTAATCATTACCATCAGACCACCATCATCCAACTTCAATTATTTGATTAGAATTAATCTACTTCAGCCCTCCAGCCATCATCAAATGATTGAATATATTTTCAAGCTACACATGCTTCTACATCCGAAAATAGGGTCAAATAATGCAGCATATTTTACAACATAAATATGATAGTTCATTTTGTATTGGAAATTTTAAAATAAATTTAGGATCATCCAAACTTCAACTTTAGCAAAATTATAATTAAACCGAACTTCTCTACAAGATGAATCCAACAACAAAAAAAGCGTTCAAAACTTGGTCTAATTGGACCCAAATCAAACAACTACAATATATTTAAGAACTTTAATGCATCTAAGTTGGTTCAAAGACGTGCTTACATTTTTTTATACTTGATACTATTTATTTTTTAATTACAAGCCAATAACATAATTATCTTTAGCGCATCGACTGACGTCATGACTAATTATATAATCATAAAAATATTATTAGCCACATATTATATTTGTATAACATTGTTATATAAATGATTTGGTCTACTTAACGAATTAATCTATATATGGATAAGATATGATAAGTATGGATCGGATTAATAAAAAAAGGATTAAAATTGTTGTAGTGCTTTGCTGGTTGTGGTGAGTTGATCCTTTTATTGTGCATTCATTGCAATTAGAATTTGTATTTTATTAGCTTAATAATTTATTAATAAATAATTAATTAGGATATTAATATATAATTAGTATTTTATTAGTTAAATAATTTACTTAATAATAATTAACTATTTGGAATATTAATATATAATAAGTATGATTTGATTATTATAATTATGTGATATGTAATAATTTTGTTGTTCATAATCATTATTAAAATCTTATTAGAGCTAACAGAGTTTAAATATTAAAATAAGCATCCAAACAGTTTATTAAGATTTAAACAGATTTAACTTATATAATATTAAAAAAAAATCAGAATTTAACACACTCAAATTTAATAAATCCAAATTTGTAGGATTTACTAAATCTTGCTTAGTTATATCATAACCATTATTGTTTACAAAATAAAAATAAATAAATAAAACATTCACATATATACAGCAAAGAATAATCATCCTTAGTTATCAAATAGGATTATTTATTATTTTCAAAAAAAAATTTTTTTTTTTAAAAAAAAAAAAAAAAAACATCACATCCTTAATGAGAATTAAGAAATCAGTTTGTGACTTTTGGGTGATTTTTAAATGAATTGATGATTTGAAGAATGATTTATTCTTTCAAATTCTTAGATTTTATTTGAGATAATTTTCTTATTTTTTTTTCATATCACAATCATAATTTATATACAGCAAAGATCCTTTTTTTGGCTTGCATTATGAGCACGATGAAAGTATCTCATATCTTAACCTACTCTCTCCACTAACACCAATATTTTTGATGCCATTCACCTCCCATCTCTCTCTCTCTCTCTCTCTCTCTCTCTCTCTCTCTCTCTCTCTCTCTCTCTCTCTCCAAGTTTAAATTAATTTAGAATATGAGAGAGAGCAGGCTTAATTCTATATTGGTGAGCTTAATAGCTTATTTAAATACTAATGTGCTTCTACTTTAAACTTTATGTGACGCCATTGATGCTACGTTTTTCAAATATTAATCATTGCTACCTTCATTGTAATCTACAAGTGTTCACAGCGTGAAGGAAAAAAAGAAGAAAAAAAAAATTAATAGGTTTTTTATTTTTAATTTAAAATATATATATATATATTGATGGAGTTCAAGTATGGCTGCAAAATATTTGATTTTTTAGCATTACAGTTTTTTTTTCAAAATCCCTAAAAAATTATCTTCATAAATTTTACTTATATAAAACAACCCTAATACTAACAAGCTTAGCAGCCACCAAATCAAATCAATCAGAGAAAAACAGCCAACCTTTACTCCCTTTAATAATGATGATACCTTCAATTCTACTTGATTCCAACCACACAATTTTCTCTAGTAAAAGTTAAATGAATCATAGCGGTTAAAGCAACCCTCTCTTTTGAGCTTCTAATTATAGATGAGGAATTATGATTTATTTTTAAAAAGTATATTCTTATATCACTTTGTGGCAATCTTGAAAATATTCACAAGGGAAAATTCAATACGATGACGGTGAGACCTGCAATGCTTTATAGTGTTGAATGCTGGGTATTAAAACAGAAGCATAAAATTAAGAGCAGAATTGAGGATGCTCAGGTGGACGAGCGGCTTCACTCTTAGAGGCAAAATGTGAAACGAGCATATACATGAAAAGTTAAAAGTGGCTCCAGTGACATCTAAGATTAAAGAGAGTTGTCTTAGATGATTTGGTCATATAAAACATCAGGCTTCTGATGTCCATGTTAGGAGAGTAAATATATCAGATTTGACCTATGTTAATAAAGGTAGAGGTAAACATAAATGACTTGACTAAAAAGAATTAGAAGCTTTTCCTTTTTTATTAGATTTAACTAAGAATTAGAATCCTAATAAGACACTTGAGAAGAAGAATTCATGTAGTATGCCTCACCTAGTGAAGAAGAATTCATGTAGTATGCCTCACCTAGTGAAGAAGAATTCATGTAGTATGCCTCACCTAGTGGGATAAAGGCTTGATGCACTTGTTTTTAGAATCTAAATGTACAAGTTATTGTTGTTGATGATCAAATTTTTTTATTGGTGATTTTTTAGTATGCCAACCTAAATCTCTAAATAACCGTTTTTGCATTTAGAAACTAAGGCTTCATTTGAGACAATTTTTTTATTGTTTTTTAAATTAGCTTTATATTACAAAATTTTAATTTTTATGCCTGAAAGTTGCTTAAGAATCAATAAGAAAGCCGTCCTAAATAAAGCCTAATTTATAAATCATCAAAAATAGTTTTGAAATTAAAGGTTTATGTAATTAATATTAACTAACTAATTAGCTATATTTTAATAACAGTATCTTGATTTAATTTTTTTGTATTTTTGGTTTTGTAACGGGTCGGGAGGAGAGATTATTAGGTGCGGAGTACAGACGGGGAGAACTGTCTGCACACTAGTATAAAATCCAGCTAGGTACCATTCGGTACCGCTGGGTACCGCTGGGTACCACTAGGTACCTCTTGGTACTTTGTGTCTGTGCAGACAGTGCTATCCCCATTTGCACTCCGCACCTAATAATTTTTCGGCCGGGAGACCCTGCCATTCCCCATATTTGGCTATATATTATAAATTATCCCATTTTCTTCTAAAAAAGTTTATCAAACATTTGCTTTATTTTTTTATCTTTTTCGTTTGATTGAGATTGGTAACAACGATATTCATAAAAATTAAACTGAGATTTCTTATGGCTTATTTATTTATTTTGATTATTAGAACATCGTTACAATTTTCAAACTTGATTTTTCACTTATTTATTTTTTCTTAGATTAAATAATTGAAATATTTTTTTTAATAATAATAATGCACTCTTATACGAAAAATTTGCATACAATATATTTCAAATATATTTTTATGGATGGATCAATCAAATATGAGAGAGTAAATAAAAATGTATATGTAATCCACAATATATGCAGATGACCTTAATATTTAAGTATTTTTCAATGGAGTTCTCTTTCTTTTTTTTTTTTTTAAAGAAATTTTTGTTGCCTGATTGGGCTTGGGCTCTAGCAATGTTTCTAGTCAACTGCTTCTAGCACCGCCTTTTAACAGCTGCTTTAACATTTAAAGCCCATACAAGCCCAGCCAAGCCCAAGTTTCCTAATTAATTGGCTGGGCTTGAATTCAACTGCAATCAAATCCCTCAACCTAAATGAGAGTAACTCTAAAAGCTAGTTAAAATAATTTATAAAAATATTTTTAAGAATATTATAATAAATATTCACTTTGTATTGCATATATATTAGAGGTTCATAACTTCATGGTCTTTACCAATTGTTCTAAGTGCATTTGTTATATGATACAAGCAAATATAGACTTATGCATATACAACATAAAAAATGTTGTGTCCTGGAATATTCGCGGCTGTAGAGAAATATATAGTTTAACATCTTAACATTGCACAAAGATCTAGCACGCAATCAGATAAGAGAGATGGTGCATCATTCATAAGAGACACCTGAGGTTTTATGTGGAAACGTCTAAAAAGGGGGAAAAACCACGGGGCCTGTCCCAGTTTGAATGAATCCACTAGTATTTGCAATCGATTACAAATGAGGCCCTTCTTAAAGAGAAGGCATTGGCTTGATGTCACAAATGTACATCATATATAGCACATTACATTGTGGTAATTACAATAATCATCATAGACATGTTTGTTTGGTTGGAAGGGTCATAGTCGGCACGAGACAGTGGTCCAAAAGACTGTAGTTGGCAGGAGACTGGGGTTAGAAAGACCGTTGTCTAGCGATGGAGGTCGGAAGGACCGTAGTAGACGACGGAGGTCGAAAAGACCATAGTCGGCAGAATACAGCGACCCGAAAGACCATAATTGGTAGAAGACCGGGGTCAAAAACACTAGTAGAAGGGCAATAATCAGATAGAAGTTCGAGCATCAGGTAATGGTTAGGCAAATTTACGGGTATCAGGTGATGGTCCGATAGAAGTCCAGGCCTCAGGTGGTGGTTCGGTAGAAGTCCGAAGCTTAGGTGGTGGTCCGATAGAATTTTGGGCGTTAAGTAGTGGTCCAGCATAAGTACGGGCCTCAGGTGGCGGTCCGATAGAAGTCCAGGCCTCAGGTGGCAGTCCTGCAGAAGTTCGGGCGTTAGGTGATGGTCCAATACAAGTCCGAGCATCATGTGGTGGTCCGATAGAAGTCTGGGCATCAGGTGGTGGTCCGACAGAAGATCGGGCCTCAGGTGGCGGTCCGGTAAAAGTCCGGGCGTCAGGTAGTGGTCCGGCATAAGTTCGGACCTCAACTGGTGGTCCGATAGAAGTCCGAGCCTCAAGTGGTTGTCCGGCACAAGTCCAGGCCTCAGGTGGCAGTCCGACAGAAGTCCTGGCGTCAAGTGATGGTCTAGGGAGCACAGGGCCTCAAGTGTTGGTTCGACATAAGTAAAGCCCTTAGTTGGTGGTCTGGCGGAGTTCAGGGCCTTAGGTGGTGGTCTAACGAAGGTGAGGGCCTCAAGTGGTGGTTCGACGATGGTGAGGGCCTCAAGAGGTGGTCCGACGGAGCAACAACGTCAGGCGGTAGTCCGGTGGAGGCGAGGGCCTCAAGTAGTTGTCCGGCGGAGGTGAGGGCCTCAAGTGGTGGTCCGGCGGAGGCGAGGGCCTCAAGTTGTGGTCCGGTGGTGTAACGACGTCAAGCGGTGGTCCGGAAGAACTCCGGCGGTGGTCGAGGAGCTTCTTCCTTATCTTCCTTCTCTTCTTGCTTGGAGCCTCTCTTTCAAGAGAAACGAGGGGTCTATTTATAGATTTATGGAGTGGCATGACCCATAAATAGGTGAAAGATCAATGGTAAATAGGGAGTGGTTGGATGGACGGCTGATGTTGAATCCCTTGATCATGGTTCGTTTGATGGACATTCAACCATTTGAATGTCTTAGTGATGTCAAATTTTGGTGATCTTGGGCTCGTTGGATTCGTCTCGTCAAGCCGTTGGATTTGACTATATGCACGTTATGTTTGGAAACCGTTTGGTAATCCAAATTGTGGTTCGAACCTTCCAACAATGCTTCTAACCCTTGATTTGGACCCGTTTGGGCTCGGATTTGGTGTTGTTGGCTCGGATTTGGTGTTGTTGGGTTTGTATTCTCGAGACGCTCAATTCGACTATAAGTTTGCTGAAATCGGAGTTCGGATGGTCCCAATATTAATTTCGGAAGTTTCCATCTTGATTTTGCATTGAGATTTGTGCCCGATCAAGATAAATTTTTGATGACATATCAAAAAATAATAAGATAAAATAAAAAATGAAGAATATCTTTCATAATCAGATAATTTTATGACAATGAACAATAAGTATTATTTCATATATGGATATGGCAATAAAATATATTATTTTCAATTGCTCATTTTATTATTGAAGCTTCTAAACAAGTTTAGTAAAATGAAAGTTATTAGAAGCAAATATTGATTTTAAACACAACAAACTTATTCAAAGTATGATAAAAATAATATTTTATTTTCATCATAAAATGAGTGTAAATAAAATCACTATTTTTAAATATATTAAATGTTAATATCATTGATGACATGAATATCTATTCATATTTATCACGTGTCAGTCTTATTTTGATATTAGGATAGGGACAATATAAGTACTAAAGGATTTCTAGAAAATCCCTTTAATTAAGAGCAAATTAACTTGGCATTTTGCATGCTCCTACGGGTTAATGTAATAAAATGGAAGGTTGCGAGGTTACAACCCTTAGATTAAAGCTTCGTTTGGGACGGTTTTTTTATTGCTTTTTAAAACGGAGTTTTAGTAAAAAATAAAAAATTTTATACTAAAACTCCGTTTTAGAAAGCAGTAAAAAGCCGTCCCAAATGAAGCCTAGGTCTATGAAATGTTGAATATCACGTATAGGAGCTAATTGAGTTATTTCGTCATCAATTTCAGAAAAAAGGGAAAAATTTTATAATGAGGTTTGGAAGAGTTTGAGCTTCTTAATTGATGAGACTAGGGATGACTCTAAATTAATTATTCTCAGCAAATTCTTCAAGCGATAGAAAAAGCAACACAACCCATGGGAAAGCCAAAGATGAGGTAGTAGGTCATAGCTGAAGCTCATAAGCAACATGGAAGAGCCTAGGGTTGCGGTCCATAAGTTAACTTGGCATGGTTTTAGAGATAACATTCATGGAGTTGTCTTCATCAATGACTAATTTGCTCATTAAATCACTACATGTAATACAAATATCAAGACAGAGATGCACTTTCAAGTTTCAATCATCTTCAACATATGGGAGGAGATAAAGATACAACACATGGCAGCTAATTTGTTAATACATTACTGTTCATCATTCATAAAGAAAGAGTTATCATAATTAGCATACTTATAAGGGCTTTGGTGGGATCATTCTTAGGCAAAGGTTGCTCAATGAAGACAATGACTAATGAGAGACTTCAAATATGTGATGGGGCTTTAGTTTCTTTTTTGGGGGAATAAATTTTAGAAGTTAAAGATGAAGAGGTGGGTTGGAAATAATGGTTGAGGAGGTTGTTCTCATATAGTTGTAATTATGCTTTCCATTTTTGTTTGACCTTTTTTTTTTTTTAAGAACAGGGTGTCTATCTGCTGCCACACCTCTTAGAAGGTGCTTGACGGCGTAACTAATCCCTCAGCGAGCCTACTAGCAACCAGCTCCACAGGTATAGGACTCGCAGTTATTATCTCCCAACTTAAGGGGTCAAGCCGCATGAGAGGGGATTCGAACATGAGTTAGGATTTGACCCAATTTTAAAAGCACGATAATAAGGTTGTTCCCATGACCATACATGTGACCCTCAAATGAATGTTAGCAACAATTTTAAATTCCCATTGAACAAGAACCTATGCATTCTTGCTCTCTTGAAAAAGGAAAAATAAAAAAATTTTATCAAAATATCATAATTAAATTTAAGTTTTTGGATTTAATTTCAGATAAATAAAATATAAATTATTTATGTATGAGACACATCTCTAAAGAGATTCAAATGTTTTAAAATTCATAATATTATTTTTTAATTATAGTACATTCAAATACATTTTTTCCCCTAATTTGATGCACCTAAATGGATCATAATATTGTTGAGACATATCTAGCCCAATAACCAATTTGAAGGACATTAAAAATGTAAAATTTATAAGTATAAATATCAATTTTATTCAAATAATAGAACATAGCGACACACTACCAAGCAATACCTTCACTTCCAATAATCCAATAAGCGGACACGCGGCGAGCCTGTTCAAGCTAATTCTTCCTGCGAACAAAACACAAACACCTTGCGGGCGGCACCGCACATCGCTATTCAAGATTCGAATGGCGCGACCGAAGTTCCGCCGGCGTCTGGCCGAGCTTCTCCGACAGCCTCACCACCACCATCTCAAACAGAACGAACATCGCCCCTTCGTACACACTTCCCATCGGTAACCTTAGCTCAGGCGAAGCACCGGACCCCTCCACCTCATCGTCTGCCATCGTCTGCCCCGGAAGGTACGCGACTGCATCCGCCAATAGAGATGCCTCGCTGCCAGATCCCGGCTGCGCGGTAATCAGCACTATCCGAGCTCTAGCTGACTTGGAGACGCGGCAGATGGCATCGACGGTGGAGAAAGAGCCGGGACCAGCGGAGGCGATAAGGAGGTCACCGGCGCCGATGGGAGGGGTTGTGACGTCACCGACGACATAGGCGGAGAGGCCGAGGTGGAAGAGACGCATACAGAGCGCCTTGAGCATGAGCCCTTCCCGGCCGACACCGTGCACGAAGACTTTCTTGGATGCGGTTGCCGCGCGGGCGATCTCTTCGACGAGGACTTCGAGAGGCGGTGGGAGGAGGGAAAAGGCGGCGGCGGCGGCCGCGGAGTATGGTGGAGGTGGGCCGAACACGGAGCGGATCTGACCGCAGATTTGGGCCGCCATGGCGGCGGATGGATCGTTGCTCATAGCTTCTTGCCCGGTCGCACGGAGAAAGTTTTATAAGGACTTGCGGTTTTTTCCACTTATCTTCTTTGTTATTTGTTATTTAGGATTGAAGGTGGATCATGTGGTTGGAAGAATTTATTTTATATTTTAATTTTATATAAAAATTCAGCACACTCAAATATAAGATGTGCATTTATACTAGTAAAAATAAAATGTTGTTTATAACTTTTTGAGAAAATCATTTTAATAAATTTTATCAAAATCTAAAACAATCAATCAAACGATCAATGTAAATATCTTTTATTATATATCATTTATACATCATTTGAGTAGCCATGTTATATTTGATTCATCTAGTAGCTCGATTTGGCTATATACATGCAAATTTTGAAGACCATTTGATTATTTAATTAATATTCATAAGTTTTTTTTTTTAAATATGCTTCAAGTGATTGAGTTTATTTAAGCTTAGAATGGATCATTTATGATGTCATTGGATTCTTCATCGAGACGTTCAATTTGAGTATGAGTTTGTTAAAATTGAAAATCGGATGGTCTTGAATTTAATTTTAAAAAAATAATCCGTATATTATCTCAAAATTAGTGTTTATCAAATGAAATTTTGAGATTTATCAATAACTTTAAATTGTATTACTTAAAAAGGGAATCATATGAAGTCGTTAGCTGAACTCATTAGTTGTATCGTTCCTATCCATTTTTTACAAATTGAAACGTTCAATTTAAGTATGAGTTTGTTAAAATTGAAAATCGGAGGGTCTTGAATTTAATTTTAAAAAAATAATCCAAATATTATCTCAAAATTAGTGTTTATCAAATGAAATTTTGAGATTTATCAATAACTTTAAATTGTATTACTTAACAAAAGGGAATCATATGAAGTCGTTAGCTGAACTCATTAGTTGTATCGTTCCTATCCATTTTTTACAATTAACACAACTCATTTTGGTCTGTTGGTGGGAAGCTTAGGCTACCAACTAAGAGGTCTTGAATTCGAGTATTGTGTACGTGATGGGTGTGTGAATCTACTTTAATTGGCCCAAAGACCCCCAAAAAAATGACAATTAGAATACTTTTCTAAAACTGCCACTTAAAATAATAATAACCCAAGACAAAAAAAAAAAACAGAACAGCATAAGAATAACCTCCATGAGGCTTATATAACATGAAATGCCAAATTATTTACAGACTTGTGTGTTTCTAGATGATAGCCTTAGACACATTTAACACTTTATTTAGTGGACTTTCTGGACTTGAACCATAGGTTATCAACTCATGTGACTTAATTCTTAGGTCTCATGCTTGCATCTTGAGGCCGATAACCATACGGGTTATTGCTTGCCCAATTCCACTGGTCTCTGCACATCTCTTCAATCCCATATTTTGCTCTGAAAGGGAATAATTAAACACGAACATACAATATTATCAATTAACTACTCATTTATAAACTATCAGGTATCATTGGCAATAGGGCTGTCAAAATTGGGTCACGGGTCAGATTGGGTCCAATCCAAAACTGATCCGGGACTATTTGACCCGACTTGCAAACGGGCTGATTTCTCGGACCCGAACCCGACCCGCATATTTTTATCTTCCGATTAAAATTTGCGAAATCTGACTTAATAAATGCATTAAAGAAATAACTACAGCACATATTTCCTATTTTTTTCAAAGGTACAACTGAAGGTGGAAAAGACATCAAATAATATCAAATAATGATGATGATATTTGTTAAAATGGTCAAGCAATATAGTAGTTCATTAAGCAGCAAAGAACAGAGGGATTTACCTCCAGCCAAGTTCCTTTTCAGCCTTTTCAGTAGAAGCATAGACTGCTGTAGCATCACCAGGTCTCCTTGCACACAGCTTTATTGGAATTTTCTGAAGAGTTTTTTGCAAATTGAATAGAAGAATCGATTTTTATTTTTATTATTATTGATGAAAAAGTATAGAAAATAAACTAGATACATTTTTTGGGACATTTAGGTTAATTGAAGCAAACTCATACACACATCGCATACACAAAGACTCGAACCCAAGACCTGTTAGTTGGTAGCCTAAGCTCTCAACCAACAGGCCAAGGTGACATGATTTTTGGTTCTTACCTTGCCTGAGGCTTTCTCAAAAGCAGCAACCATTTCAAGCACAGATGTTCCACGGCCAGTCCCCAAATTGTAGGCAACACAGCCTGCAACAACAAAAAAACATATATGACACTAACAAGATAGTAAAGTTAACGCAAATGGGAAAGAAACCAATGATAGAGAACAGGAAAGGATTACCAATGTCCTCTGTAACGAAAATTTTTCGAAGCGCTGCTACATGACCATCAGCCAAGTCCATAACATGAATGTAGTCTCGAATCTGATTAACATGGTGTATGAAAAGTTGATAAACTCAGTAGTTCGAGTTTCTCTTTTTAATTAGACTCAAAAAGATGATATCGCATAAGACAAACTTCTAAAGAAACAAAGATGATGGTGATGGTGATGGTGGCTAAATCTCGTTTAGCATGAACCACAAATCATGAATATCAAAATTTTAATGCTTTTATTAGCCTATTGGACTTCTTTTGTCAATTATAATCCGTGAAGCCTTTGTTATTAATTAGTAAAAATGGCCTTCAAGCAAAATGGAGATAGGAATAAACATTTATGGATTAGAATACTTTCCCATTTGTGCCGTTAGCTTTCCCACGATGGGTAATTGTGCAAAATGCAGTTTTCAGATAACTAGAGAGGATCCAAATCCAGATGTTCGTCTGTGCCTCTTAGAATTATAAATCATAATATTCACAAAAACACAAATTGAAGAAGCGAAGGATTCTAAATGTAAGAACTCGCACATCCAGAGCACTGAAATTATATAGAAAATAAACTAGCAAAGCAATGCCATATGAACAACCAGCACCACACGAAATCTTGAAGAAAATTCTAAGAAAACAAAGTGTTGACGAGAATTTACCGCACTGCCATCCTTTGTTGGATAATCATAACCATAAACATTTAGCTCAGGCAACCTGCCCACAGCAACTTGTTGAATATAAGGCATGAGATTATTAGGAATACCCTTAGGATCTTCCCCAATCTGGCCACTTTCATGAGCAGCAACTGGGTTGAAGTATCTTAAGAGTATAATTCTCCATTCAGGATCAGCCTTCTGAATATCACGAGCTATCTCCTCAAGGAAGAGCTAATGCACACAAAAAACATGTTAAGGAAACCTTAAAGTCAAAATGAACTCAATCTATTGCAGCAGTTAGGGTAAAACGAAAGAAATCTGTGAATTGGTCATAGTAGGAAGTCATCAGCGTACCTTAGTCCGACCGTATGGGTTCATTGCCTTCAACTCAAAATCTTCGACACATGGAATCTTTTCAGGTTGCCCATAAACAGTTGCAGATGAGGAGAACACCATCTAGGTTTGAGAGAAAAAATTATAATATGCAAGGCCAGTGGGTAACTAGTGATAACTAATTTATAGCAAAATAAGTGGACAATATAGTTAAATCCCTGTAGAGCCAAAGAGCCACAAATACATAAGAATGAATGAAGGAAAAAAAAGAAGCTTAAAAAGAAATAAAACTATAGAAATGCTAAAAAAACACATTAGAAAGAATTCCAAAACAGGGGGAAAAATCTTATAGAGTATTCTATCAAATTTGAACTTTTAATGGCATCAAGATAATCAATATAAGATAGGAAAATTCATTTGAAAATGGTGTTTTTTTACATATCAAGGGAATTGGAAAATGTTTTACTCCCAACTCAGCATAAAAACTCTCTTAAGTTTGAACAGGTGACGCATGATATATCCAAGACACTTGCTATACATTGAAAGGATAAAGACATTTTTTTAGGCTAATTTTTGGGCACCTTAGAATTACTCTAATAAAAAATATAGCTAGAAAATGGATATAAGAGGAATGAATGGAAATATCATACCTTCTTGCATCCATACTTCGTCATAAATTCAAATAAATTCAGTGTACCGATCAAATTGTTGTTGTAATACAAATGAGGTCTAGCAACACTCTCCCCAACAGCCTTCAGTCCAGCAAAGTGGATAACAGCATCGAAACTATCCAATAAAAAATGAATAAAATTTCATTAAAAAAGAAATAAACTGCCCCAATCCTATCTATGTCATGCTGTAAATCTCAACACACGACATGAATTTAGCCCTTTTAATGCATCGGATCATGATCTGATCAACTAAAAATTCAATCCATCCCAGAAAAAAAGCCATCCCAAAAGAAGCATTGGTGAATAGAACACCGTGGATAAAACTAAAAGTTTACCACTCCAAACTCAAATTTCAAAACATAAAAATCATTGAACAGAAAGAGAATTCGGCAAATAAGAAACAAAAGAGAAGAAAATGATAATAAAAAGAATCTTACCTGTTCTGAGAAAAAACTACTTCCAAATCATCCTTGTTCCGCAGATCACCCTACGATCAATAATCCAGAGTGGGTGAAAAATGAAACAGCGATTGACACACGAAAAGCTCAAAACAGAAGGGAATGAAATGAAAATACCAAATAGAATCGGAGGTTCCCAGACAGCTCTGTACCAGCGATGCTCCTCACGCGATCGACCGCCTCCATCACGGAGTTGTCGAGGTTATCCAAGATTGTAACCCTAAACCCCTCTTTCAGGAGCTGCAACACCGTATGGGTTCCGATGAATCCCGACCCGCCCGTCACCAATATGCTCTGCATGCGCCCTTCCGATCCCATCGCCGCCCGGAAACCCACTCAAGAACCGCTTCTCTCTCTGCCTCTCTTCCTCTCTTCGCCCGACTTAATATATATTTAGAAGAAAAGGTGGAAAGGGAGCGAGGGATAAGGCTGGTGGAGTAGAATATACGATCGAATCAACGACGAGTTGCAGAGGGCGGAGGAAGCGGGCGGGAAGGAAACCGGAGCGGATACGGATACTTATCAGGTCGTTATTCCGGCGGTGGTCCACCGCTTCTTTTGTACTATGGTTATATTTATATAATATTTAGATCTGTTGGGAGTTGGGACTGTAATATTTTATGATTTTAAATTAATTAATAATTTTATTAAAGCTACTACAGGTTAATAATAAAAAAATAATATCATCATATAAAATTAAAAAATAATAATAAAAAAAATCACATATGAAATTATATATATTTCTTTCAATATAATTAATATTTATTATTTATATATAAATGAATGAAACAGTGATGTTTTGTATTTATTTATTTTTAATTATGTTAATTTTTTTAAAATGTTAAATGTCAAAATATAAATTAATGTAAGTGAGATTAAGACTTCGTTTGAGACAGCTTTTTTATTGTTTCTTAAAATAATTTTTTTCTACAAAAAATTAATTTTTATGTACTACAAAACTATTCAATAAGAAGGTGTCTCAAATGAAGTTAAAGTCCATAATTTTAACAATTTTTGAAATTACTAGACAAAAATATTGAAAATTATCGCTAAATGTTTGGAAGCAAATTCCATCAATATTACATTTGTTGTGTCCAGGAATATTCGCGACGATAGAGAAAAATAAAGTTTAGCGTCTTAGTATTGTACGAAGATCCGGCACGCAAGCAGAAAGAGAGAGATTAAGACACCCGATCTTTTAAGTAGAAAAATAAAGGATGGCTCATATTGATTCCCCCGATTGTAGATAGTTTTTCAACTGTTTATGTGCCTTAACGATGTCAGAATTCACAGATCTTGGGCTCGTTGGATTCGTCTCGCCGAGCCGCTCAGTTTGACTATCAGCATGCCATATTTGGAAATCATTTTATCATCCAAATAATGCTTTGACCCTTTCAAATATGGTCCAGACCCCTGATTCAGACCCATTTGGGCTTGGGTTGGACCAATTTTGTTGTTGTTTGGTTCGTCTTTTTGAGATGTTCAATTTGACTATAAGTTTGCTGAAATGAAATTCAGATGATCCCAAATTTAATTTTGAAAGTTTCCAACTTGAATATGCCTCGAGATTCGTGCATGATCAAGGCAATTTTTGCGGACGTATCAACATTTATTATTTAATATTCAAGAATAAAAAAAAATATTTTCATATCTTGCAATGTAATTTATCACAATGCTTGTGGTTGGTGCCTAAAATATTAATTGCTTCAATAGTAACAATCCAACTGAAATTTTCTTTTTATGTTGAGTGCAATTAATTTTATTTTGTATTTTAATTTAGATCAGATTATTTGATATTGATGCCTAAAATATCAATTTCTTCAATAGCAATTAACCAACTGAAAGGGCTTTTGGTGTTAAGTGCAACACACTAAAAGATGGACTTATTACCTTTTTTTTTTTTGTAAGAATTTGTTGATACCTCCAATATATTGCAAAATATGTGTTTGAGAACTTTAATTTGATGATAAAATGAATGATTGTGGCTATTATAAGTAAATTGAACAATTTCTTTAATAATTGGGATTTTTTCTTTTCTACGAAAGGGCTGAAAGGAAAGGTTTTAAACATCAATTGATTCGATCCAAATTTGCCCTCTTTTTTATTGAATTGTTGGTATTGATAAAAAAATATGTAAAAAGAAGGTTTTTCTTTTTTTTGCAAATGGTTACCTAAGTAAAATAGGATGAATTTGTAAAAAAAATGATAGTTTCAAGGAAGTTTTAGATGGATTATTTATTTAGGAAAAATAAAGAAATACTTGTGAAAAAAAAGAGGTTTGTATATTTGTGACAATAATTATTGGTCATAGTTTACGAACGCAAGCAGGGAGGACCCTTGGCCTGCAACACCCGACGAGCTAGACCGATGGAATTAAGATCCGAGATAACAGTACAACATGATCGACATGATTGATCAACAAAATTAGATTACACATAGAACTAACAATTTATCCCCATTTTTCAGAGTGAATTTCATGATCTGGTGTGGTTCCTTGATTTTTTTTTCCAGTTTTGAGTTTTTCACGTTAAATCTTATTTTGTTGTTCATTTCTATTATTTTCTTTTCTTTTAATTTGTTTTGTTGCCTGTTTTTCTTTCCAACAATGCATAATTTTTTTTCCCCTTTATAACCCTTTTATTACATTTTTTATTTTCTACTTTGATGGTGCAGGATGCCTACAGTCATTATGAGGATATTGAACAATTTATGCATGTGGAGAAAATGAAAATCGTTGCAAGCTTCTTAAAGTTGAAGGAAAGTGAGGGGGGCATTTTCTTCGCATACAATTAAGACCATATATAGCGTATTTATTCTGCTAAGTTATGCTTCAGGTCTCAAGTGGCCTGCTTGCTCCTTCCACAACAACCTTCGATTGAAGAATTTACTGATCAATCATATAGTGGCGAATATAACATATCAATAAACATAGAAAATTTGCGGCGGTAGAGAAGTGATAAAGTTTAACATCTTAGCGTTGTACGAAGATCCAACACACAAACAGATGAAAGAGATGGTGTAGCGTTCACAAAAGATAACAGAGTTTCTTGAAACGCTACACCATCTCTTTCATCTGTTTGTGTGTTGAATCTTCGTACAACACTAAGACGTTAAACTTTATCACTTCTCTACCGCCGCAAATTTTCTAAGACGCAACACATATCAATATGAAGATTTATATTAAGGCTTCGTTTGGGATGGCTTTGTTGGTGCTTTTTATAACAGCTTTTTAATATAAAATTTTGTTGTTTTAAAAAAATAATAATAAAGTTTTCTCAAATGAAGCCTAAATAACGATATTCCAGAAATTTAATAATGATTGATCTATCCATATAAAGAGAGTTTTAGCAAACTATTTGATGATGGAATATAAAAGCAACAGAAAGCTAAAGTTTGCTGATGCGTGGGAGAGTTGGAGTCGTGGATGTCACTATCATGAAGGCCATGCCCACCACGGCCCTCAGCCTTGTGGAAGGGATATTTTTTCAGTATTTCTACGCAATTTTATTCATTTCATCCACAAATGAGCTATAATGATTATCAGCATAAGTCAATGACAAGCAATGAAAATCATCAACCTTGGGCGACAATAAGGTTTCGTTTGGGATGGCTTTCTTATTGCTTCTTGAAGCAGCTTTTTAATTAGTACAAAATTTAAATTTTGTACTAAAAAGCTGTTTCAAGAAGCGATAAGAAAGTTGTCTCAAACGAAACCTAGTATTAGAAAACGAGTAACAATAATTGTCAACGGTACTCCACAAAATAATCATTGGAGGATTGGTGGCGATAATTGTTGAAGTTGAAGGATGGGTCATTATCCATTAAGGTGTAAATGTAAATGTCCGAAGAATATATGATCTATGCTTGAATGAATGAACTCAAGTCATCCAATGAAATGATTCGGGATTTTGGATAACATTATCAAAAGCCCACTCCAAAAAATTTTATTTAACCTCACATTCTTCATATAAGGTAAAAATGAAATTGGGGAGATCTTAAAGATATAAAAGTTTCTAAGGCATTGTCCATCATTTGATGCCTACAATCATTATGAGTAATCAAAATTGTATAATTATCATCAACAAAGTATTTTGGTCACTCCACCACCATTACTTAATCATCATCGTCTAATGATCATCGTTTGACAGCCATCATTGGCCTCCACTATTTTTCAAGTATTCTTTACTACTACAACTACAGGAGGCCAAGCTAATATTTAAAACTTTCTAATTTCATCCTCTTCCAATAAAGGAAAAAATGAATATTTATAATCTCAATTTACATAATGGTTTATATCACGATCTGGGCTAAACGTTATGATTTTCTTTTTTTTCTAGGATATTTCAGTTAAAAAAATTTATTATCTCTTATGAACTTTTCTTATTGATATGCATGAGTATCTTAATGCAATGCTAAGACAAAAAATTCTCATTTGATTACTACAAATTTTCTAGCAAACAACTAAGCCAACAAGTCTTTTGGAAATAAATTTATTAAAAAAATTAACTCAAATTTCTCTAAAATGCCTTAAATCCCATAAATGACAAAATCTTCAAATTCAGAACCATACTCTCCCGCTCCCAGTCCGCATCCCTCCTTCAGAACTTCCACAAGAACCAGCAGAAAGCACTATTTTGACAGTTGTTAAAGATCCTTTGCATGATTCAATGGAGGACAATGAAACCTACTTCCTTGCTTAGTTGCCACCAAAACGTTCAATGGAGATTGTTTCATCCATTATTCAGTCTGAAAGATTAACTGCCAAAGTGAAGAGTACTAATTTCTATGAATGAGGAAGAACTTGTGCATCCACATTGTCCAGCAAGCTCCAGAAATGTTGATATTGAAGAGTGCAAACCAACAATCTCGCCAGCCATTTCTGTTGAGCTAGAGCATTCCTCTGATACTGAGGAAGTACAGGAATCTGCTTTCAATGATATAGTAGAGCCACTGCCACTAGGTTGTAAAGAAAACCCAAAAGCAATTCAATCTCTACGAGCCTCTTCGTCTAGCTCTCTGCCTCCAACCCTTTCTGCACTACTACAAAGCATCACAAGTGCGGCACTTGTCACAACTTCCTCGACTCAGATCAGCTACAGTATCCCAGGGGAAATCGCTAACTTGGAAAGCCTAATCGTTGCCGATTTCTCGCGCAACAATTTCACCGACCGGATCCCTGACTCAGTTCAGCTACTCTATGGTCTTGTTTCAAACTCATCGCCTCAATTCCTCACGAAGTCAACAACCACAGAAGACCCTATGTATATTCCCCCACTTCAGCTGGTGCGTGGGAAGCTGCTAATAAGAGGAGAATTTGATGATTTTTCGGATGATAAACAAATGCATTGCACAGTGTGCCTGGCTGAAATGCTGAATGCTTATGCTGCGGCATTGCCAAATAACATCCCAACTAAGGAGGCGGCTTTCTTATTGGAGGTATGCAATGGTGTTCATGCCCTTAGCATAGCTAAAATAAATATAAATGATATGGAAGTGTGTGGAAAAGCTACTGGAAGTGGTATTGGGAACGATTTCACTGTAGGTGTGAAAATACCTGGTTTAAATTCTACTAACAAAGCTGATCCAACGCAACGCTCCCAAGCTGTTAGACAAAATGTCTCTGAAAGGTCCGATCCCAAAGTTGTGATTAACGGAGTTGAATTGAACGTAACACATGGAGACAGCGAATGTAGGAGCCAAGCCGCACACTCACAGAGACAGAGAGGTGAGAACTCTGATATTTTTTATTTATTTTTTGAAGGCTATCTTTATATTTGTTGAAGGCATGAATGATAAAGATACATTATCCAAATGGATTTTCTCCATTTGCGAAGCTACATAATCTGTTTGGATTTTCTCCTTAATTGGTGTATAAAATTCATATATTTGCTCCCAGCCAAGTGATATTCCAAATTGTTTGGATTACTGAATATTAAGTTGTTTGACTTCCAAATTCTTGAAAGTTATGAACTAATTGATTGCATAGATAAATTTCTAATTCACCGATGTCATATTCACTTCAATTGCCATTCCAAAATTATTTTATTTCTAAATTGTTATAAAAATCTTAAAAAAAAAAAAAGGATTGGCTGTATTTTCTCAATAATGTGTTTTGTAGCATGGCAAGGTGCCAAGATGGGATTGTCTGTAGACCATGAACTTCCCTTTATCTGTTTTTTTTTTTTTTATCATCCCTTTATCTGTTTATGATGGGAATTTCATGGTAATTAATGTCATAATGGCTCACTGCACTTTAAACAAATTGTTAAGTCCCTCCTTGTGGGGCAAATTACTGTTATAGTTTAATGCGTGTGTGTATAAACTTCTGCATTTATACATAATGTATGTACAAGCTTATACACTTGTACATAGTGGGTGTAGTATTAAAAATAAAAAATAAAAAAAAATAGTGGGTGTAGTATTAGAGCATACAGATAGTGATAGCTAAATCGAGCAAGAAACACTTACACGTGTAGCCTTAAGGGCAAATTCCTGTAATCCAATCCTAGATATACATGTGTATAGGGGTGTCAATAATTGACCCGACCCGACAACCCGACCCGAAACCGACCCGAAAAATCCGGGTTAGGGTCGACCCGTTTAACAAACGGGTCGGGTTCGGGTCTTAACTTTCGACCCGTTTCATAAACGGGTCGGGTCCGGGTCAACCCGGTAACCCGGAATTGACCCGGAATTAACCCGGTTGACTTAAGTTCAACCTTCCCAAAATTAAAATTTGAAGCCTGAAGTTCCCGCTGGCCGCTATCCCTAAAAAAAAAAATCAAGGCTCAGGGCCCGAGGGAGGTCCACTGCTCAATGCTCAGTTGCTCAAGGCTCAATGCTCCTCACTGGCAGTCTGGCTAACTGGCTCACTGCTCTGACATTTCCCAAAAAAAAAAAATTCCTCATGAAGTCACGGTCCTCACTCCTCAGCCCTCACCTTGCTAGTTGCTACCGTTGCAAGCAAGGCTGCGACGGCGACGCCTTGTTCCACGAGACTGCGATGGCGACGACTTGTTCCACGAAACAGCGACTTCGCGGTCCGCAAGCACCAAACACCGGCTCCCGTCAATGTTCCGTCGAACGCTGAACGAACACTGCAGCATCTCCGGCAACGCCAAAGGGGTTCGCGAGTCGGGTCGGGTCAACCCGGCAACCCGTGCGGGTCGGGTCCGGGTTTAAATCCTTGACCCGTTTACCTAAACGGGTCGGGTTCGGGTTGACCCGTTTATGCCCGGGTCAAATCGAGTTCGACCCGAACCCGACCCGTCGACCCGAATTGACACCCCTACATGTGTACTAGTCGGCTATGCTCTCTCTCTCTCTCTCTACATGGGAGGGGAATTGCCTAAACATTCTTGTAATAAAGACAAAAATAAATAAATTGAGGGAAAAAATTGCCTAAAGAATTGTATAATAATAATAATTTAGGGGTCCCCCGGGCTCAAAGGAGTTTCGCCCATGTGTGTACAAGTTATACACAGTACAATGTGTGTACAAGCTATACATAATGTGCGTACAATGGCAAAACCATTGAATGATTGCTTTAAGGTTTTAATATTAACATGAAAAGGGCAAAACCATTACAACATCAACAACAACATCAAGCCTTTCTCCCACTACGTGGGGTTGGCTACATGAATCCTTTTTCTCCATTGTGTCCTATTAAAAGTCAAATTCTCGTTTAAATCTAATAAAGAAAGGTCATTCCTAATATTTTATAATCAAGTCTTTTTAGGTCTACCCCTACTTTTCTTAACATAAGTCAAATCTAATACCTCTATTCTCCTAACTGGGTCATCGCAAGGCCGCCGTTTTATGTGACCAAACCATCTAAGGTGACTCTCTCTAATCTTATATTCTATTGATCTACTCCAACCTTTTCACGTATATGCTCATTTCGTATCCTATCTCTAAGGGTAAAGCCACTCATCCACCTGAGCATCCTCATCTCTACGAGATAAAAAAAAGTTATGACTAAAAAAAGCATCAAGTTTGATCGAAGGTGAATCAAACTACATGGGATATGAGTCTAGTTATAAATTATATACACTTGATAACTCATTTTTATTTTAATGTGAAACTAGGTTTATGTATGGTAAGTTTTCTATCTAGTTCAATTTGTGCTTATCATTATTTGTTTGACAGGTCTCATGACTTCATGTGATTTCAATTTTCAAAATTTATAATTTCACGTTATTTATTATTAGAATTTGCACTTTGATTTTCATAATTTTTAAAATTTCAAAAACTTCCCTTAAAATAACTCACATATAAATTTTATATTTTGTGTGTTAATTAATTATTAATTATATTAATTATACTATTGGTATTTAATTAAGTTAAGTTAATTAATTAATTAACCCCCTCACTTTCCAAAATTTAAATCCCTCAAGAATTTTATTTTAGAAAATTCCCCCCTTAGGGATTTTATTTTAAGAAAACCATCTATTAAATGCATTTAATTAATTATATTAAATTAATTTGATCCCTATTACACCTCATCAATCCATGAGATCAATTCTCATTGGAAGATTTGAAATCCCTTTTTTCTAATAGTTTCA
>NW_021320101.1:886176-955769 GCF_001605985.2 Dendrobium catenatum
TCCATTAATTTTTCTGTAAGGAAACCTATATTCCAAGTTCCTATCCTAATTTTAGTTTCATAGACTAGCTTCTTTGCCCACATCCGTCCTTGATGTGGGAACCCTTGCCTATTTAACACTGCACCCGGGCGCCAGTGCAGCGGCCCTTGCACACTTGTCACTGTATTCAGGCCATACAGCGTGTCGCTTCCAAACGGCAGTGTTGAAAAGGGCAAAACCATTGAATGAAAAATTTGCTTGCTATAAATTTACATGAAATTAATACAGTAAAATTTTGAAGGAGTTTAAAGTTTATCAATAAAAAATTCAAATGTAATATTCTCCAACTCAGTTTTCATCTTTATCATATGTTTCTCAATTTTCTTTCCCAATAGATACTAAAAATTTTATTCCATCAAAATTCTAAATATTTGAAAGTTTTCACATATTTCTTTCTTAAAAACGTAAAAATGAGCGTCAATTTAAAAATAGCATGGTTAGATCGGGTCGGTTCGTAAGAAAACAAAATCTACGTGTTTAATGCAGGTTATAATTTCTCTTGTGCATGAACTCATCTAGAAGGAGAAGAAAATCCGTGGAAGCGAAATAAATGGACTGAATGATCTGCTACAAGCCTAACCTAAAAAATTACCTTTGCAAACGAATACAAACACGTCACGTTCAATCTCATTCGTACTCGTCAACCAAATCAGCTGTTTTGTGTTACAGCCAAGTCAGCACCAGAACAGAGAAACGGTCTCTCTTTTGGGCGTGGTAGAAAGCCACACGGGTCAAATCCTACCCTACACTCACAAGTTACTCCCTTATGCGCCCATTCAAATCCTTCGTTCATCCGAAAACTAACGGCCAAACTATCAATACCGCATACAAATTCTTGCGACGTTACCTTTGCAAAGCATAATTCATCCACTAATTCACGACACGTGTCCGACGAAATCCCCCACCTCCGTATTCTTTCAGGAACCTTCTCGAATGGAAAAGCATATCGCAGCTTCTCGCGCCTTCCATCTCTTTCCTGTTCTTTCTCTCTCTCTCCTCCCTTCTCCTTGCAGAAATTTACCGTCCGAATCTCGACTAGTTAATGGCTGCTCCGCAGCCGACGGCGACGGGTACGCAAGAAGGTCAGAGATCGATCCCGACGCCATTTTTGACGAAAACTTACCAGCTCGTCGACGATCCAGAGTTGGACGACGTGATCTCGTGGAACGAAAACGGATCCACCTTCATCGTGTGGAGACCGGTTGAATTCGCCCGGGATCTCCTCCCCAAATATTTCAAGCACAACAACTTCTCTAGTTTCGTCCGACAGCTTAATACCTACGTGAGCCCTCCTGATTTCCCGAATTAATATCCAGAACACCCCGTCGCGCTAGTATATTCGATTAATCATTGTATGAAATTACAGGGGTTTCGAAAGATCGTACCGGATCGATGGGAGTTCGCGAACGATTCGTTCAAGAGAGGCGAGAAACGGCTCCTCAGCGAAATCCACCGCCGAAAGATCTTCCAGCAGGCGGCGGTTCCAGCCCAGCCGACGGCGATTCCAGCGCAACCCGTGGCGATGGTGGTTCCGGCGAACCAGACAGAATCGCCGGTGAGCTCGGGCGATGAGCAAGTGATATCATCGTACTCCTCGCAGGGAGTGCTCGAGGCTTGCAGCAGCGAGGCGGAGCTGAGGGAGGAGAACGAGCGGCTGCGGCGGGAGAACGCGCGGCTATTGAAAGAGCTCGGCCAGATGAAAGGCCTCTGCAACAAGATCCTCCAAGTCATGTCCAAATATGATGCCGGTTATCAGATCAACGGCGGCGAAGCTGCCGGGTGCGGCGCAGGAAGATTGGAAGCGGATGGTTCGCCGGAACTAGAGATGCTTCTGGCTAGAGGACCGGTGAAACTTGAAGCGGGGGTGTTCCCGAGGCTTTTCGGCGTGGCGATCGGATCGAAGCGGGGGCGAGCTGAGCAGGTCGAAGAGGAGTCGCAGAGGTCGGTGGTGGATGTGAAGACGAAGCCGTCGGATTTGGCAGCGGATCGGACGGTGCAGGTGATCGGTCAAGAAACTTGGCGGTTGGACTGTTCCAGGCCGAATCATGTAGCGTTTAAAGAGTAGGGCTGGCACTTGACTGCTTGCTATGCTGATCACGTGAGGACGTCGAGCGAGCCTTCTCTTTTCCTGACTCTTTGAGTTTGTAGAGTTGGATAATTAATTTAGTTTCAGGTTTTAGTAATTTCCCTTTAATTTTTGGTATTTTTTCAATTATTAGAAGATAGATTATTTATGTCGAGTTCAATTGAATAAATGATATACAACTAAAAAAAAAGTGATGATTTATTGGTAGAACTTTCTCAAATTTAGAGTATATTAGTTTTATTGCATGAACGTGAATAAAAATTTATATTATTAATATTTTAATGACATTATCATTCTATATTTTTTTAATATAAATTATATCATTTTTAAATATAGTGCGAAAGCTTAATTGTGATGGTGATATTACATGCACACACATGTTATAATTGATAGCTAGTAAGAGCATGAAGTGAAAACACAATATACAACTCATAAAAATAAGAACTAAAATCAATTTTTATTTGATAGGAACATGAGATGATAAGAGGAAGAGGTGGAAACATATAAACATATAAAATTTTATTATTATAGTAGTAAACAATTCAAACAACCGAGTGTTGAATTCAATTCCTTCAATTTTTATTTGATTCATAAACTTGCCTTCTAACCCTCCTCAAACATTCATAAACTGTAGTATGATAAAATGTAGTATGATAAAAGAAACATATCTAACTTCATTACTATATATTATGCAATGCAAAAGTAGAAACCCAATCTCCTAAAGGTGTTTGAACTAAAAATCAGATAACGGTACAAAAGTAAATAAAAAAGAATGTAAATCATGCTTCTCTTAACCTATCATTGTATTTAAAAATCAAAATCTAACATGAAATGAATAGTAGAATATTTTATCCATATAAAAGCCAAAGAATTTGTAAGGCCTTTCTATATACAGATCATATAGGTTGATTGAATATGTTTCATAATATACAATAAGCAAAATTGAGGAAGAAAATCTCACTTTCATGTTTATGTTGAATCTCTTTCAGTTTAATTAAGTGAGACCCCACACCTGCATAATGTGTTTGATGATTCTCCTTGTCAAGAACCTTAAGCACTATATGTCCACCAGGATAACATATGGATTCCCACCAAATGTATTGAAATGTATCATTTGAGACATCACTTGAGCTATTTTATCTCAGGAGTCATGACTACTGCTCCAAACAGTAAGCCACTATCAATACCCTGCATTTTTGACAAATAAATAGTCATCCTTAGTCTAAGGATCACAAGTTCAATTCACATTAATTTGTTAGATTGATTGAAGCTAGATGTTGATTATCTACAAGTCATGAGTAATATGATACTAAAATATAACTCAAACTATAATGCATTAATGAATTTTGGAACTTCCTAAAAAAAGAAATCCTTGATATTTGCACGGGAAGATTTATATAACTCCATCCAAGCCCTCTTTCAAGCACAAGAAGAGTTATATAATCAATCACACAAGCAATAACATAAGAGGATGAGTATGCGCATAGTAATCCTGAAAAAATCTAATATAACTTCAGGAGTCCTGTAGTGTCTTGTTGATACAATATAAGTGTGATCCTAGTATGCTGTATGCGTATAGTAATCTCATATTGTGATTAGGAAACTGAATCAATAAAAGGAAATTAAAAATTCAACAATTTATGAAAATAAATGAGCAAACTAAGATTTATTAAGTATAGAATTTAACACTTAACAAACAACAAACAATTATTTAATTTAGGTATGAGAAAAATAATAACTTGTGATCAAACACATTTACATGCTCTTGAGAACCAACAAGAATATTGTCCAACCTCAAATCATTATGAATGAGACACAAATCATGCATAATTGCACACATGTTCAACAATGACAAATAAGATTAAACTTCCCCTCCATACAACAACTAAAAACAATTGAAAGAAATGTAAAATGAATAGTACATGCTTGGATGCAAATCATATAGATAAAAATATTAAAAATCATAATTTAATTTTATCACTAATAAAATTTAATGAGTTAAAAAAAAATCTATCCTCACTAAAAGGTTTTCAAATAAAACAATGATTGTCCAAGGGAACATCATTGAAAAGTTGTTGAAGAATTTCAATCAAAGCATCATCCCATTGTTTTTTATGCCTCTAACAATCTTAATTGCTACCATTTTTTAGCTTCTCAATCCCAACATTCTAGAACCTGATCAAAGGTACCAAAAAAGAAGCATTACTAAATTAGTACACTTATGCTAAAAAATATGTTTATGTAAGTTGAGAGATGTTGAAACTTATGAGATGTTGAAAAAAATATTTCATGGTAAAGCCATCCACATAGAGTAGTGCAATACTTGTAAAAAATTGTACTAAATCATATATAAGTGAAATTAATAACAAACTTTCTCTTCCTTTGGTATGATAAGTCAGTTCCTTTTGAAGGTTATCAACAACATGCAAATGCCAATAGCAATTCGAGATAGTTGGAAAAAGATATTAATATGTGATTAACATAGTTAATGATGAATAAATGTGATTAACAGATTTTAGCATGAATAAATAAAGGCCAATGAAAGCTTAGATTCACCAAATTTTATTAAAGAGTTGTAGAGCCTTTCAAACCATAGCTTCACTTTGATAATACAACAACATCAACATTAAGCCTTTGTCCCACTTCACTTCAAAAAATTTATCAATAATATCGCTAAATGGCTACAACGCATCATCTTTTTCATGATCATCTAGACATTAATGATAGAGATGTCATTAAAGATTGCATGAAAAATAATCATACCTGAAATGAGATGCCATAACAGATGCATGAAAAATAATCATACTTGCAATTCTTTTGTGAGATCGATAGTAATCATATCTATCATAGCCAAATGATCCTTTCGCCCTCGAACAAGCATATATCGGCTAGTTAATGTATAATCAAATTTTTATAGACCTAAATCTGCATGTTTATTTCAAAAGAAATAAGAACTGATATATAAGCATAAAAAAAGATATAACGAAAAATAAAGAAGGAGATTTATAATCGTTGACCAATCCGCTGCAGTTTTCTTTTAAGCATTAGAAACAAGTTTCATTTTCTACCTTGCAAGGCCATATCAAATGATTTTCTTAAACTAGTAATATCTACTTTCTGAAGAATAGTTTCTTGGTTGCAGGGGCGGATCCAGCTTCTTTTTTTAGGGTGGGCAAAAAAAAAAAAAATTTTATGAGGGATGGGCAAATATGCTTAGGATTGATAAAAGTAGGGCAAAAAAAATTTTTTAGGGGGGGCAAAATGCCCAAAACACTCAAAATATTTCAAAATCTCTCCTCTAAATATTTAATTTTTTTTTTAGGGTGGGCATTTGCCCACCCTAAGCCATGGGTGGATCCGCCCATGCTTGGTTGATCCTCCATGAATTTTCTAGACTTTCAGCCTCCAAATAGCCGTGCTTTGTATGCAATAGACACTATAAAATGTTTAAGATAGTTATTATAAATATAAACTATCATGAAAATTTTCTAGGAATAAAAAAGATGGTGTTTTTACGTAAGAAAAATACTATAATGAAATGTGAAAACTAAATTACGGATCCTATTTCAATTTCTTGACGTATAATATTTTTGGACTGTATTGCTCCCAAATACTCTCCTCCAATAAATTGAACACAATCTCATTTGTAAGATGTCGAAAAAATGGTGCTCTAAAGAACATAATTCCCTTATATGCATGCAAGCATAAATTATTTGTAGGACATGATTATTCACCAATGTTGTAAAAGACCAGTTGAGTAAGTTGGTGAGAATTATGCACAAGGCATGAAGAGTGGTAAGATTATTGATGCTAGAAGGAACTGGACCTCCCAAAAGATTTTAGTGAAGATGACTGTATAAAAGAAATATCCATTAAAAAGAAAACTCATAAGTTACAATTAATTGTGCTCGGACAATCTCAAGTGTTTGTACCGCTCCTACAGAAGTTGGAATCGTCTCATCTAATTTATTTATATCTAGAAGTTTCCCATCTAATTCAAATTCATTACTTCCACAATCATAAATCTCCTATCATTTAAATAATTTAATGTACATATGTCTTCTACTCTATATCTTAAATAAATCACAAGCAGCTTCAATGAGACCATAACACTTAATATCATACAACATAGCTAATGCCTAAAGACTAAACTCAACCAGATGTAACCCTAAAGCTACCAAAAAGTCTTGGGTGTTTTGAATCTCATAATTGGTATAAAATTTATATAGAAGAATAGGTAAAAAAATGCACATAAATTTTTTTATAATAAGGACATTATTTTATAATTAAAAAAAGAGGTTAAAACATTTCATTTATTTAATTCATTTAAGAAATTTCAAATACATCAAAATTAAATTAGAGGGAGAATTCTAAATGCATCAATTTCTTCAAACTGAGAGGCATTTGGAGGCATAGTTGTATGTAAATAATTAGTATTGATAATAATCATTATAACATTAAATATTAATTTAAGTTTTCTTAAATTAAGTTCACATAAGACTAACGTTGACGCCGCCGCTTTGACATGAAATTGCATTTTATTTGGATAATTTTTAGTGTGTGTATATATATATATATATAGATAATATTATAAATAGGAGCATTATATTTAATTTAAATAAGCAATAAGATCATGTATTTAAAAAAATTTAAAAAGAAGCAAACTAGTCAAATGACCTAAAGAATGCACCAAATGAGTCAAATCAATTGGCACATTCAGCCGAGTCAACCGAATTAAAAATTTAAATTACTATAGGCCATAGCAATGCACCAAACAGTTTGACGCATTCAATGGAATGTGCCAAACAGAATGACACATTCCATTAAATGTGCGAAACTGTTTGGTTATTCTAAATAAGCCAAACAGTTTGGTGCATTCAATGGAATGCGTCATTCTATTTGGCTAATTTGCTTCTTTTTAAAAAAAAAAAAATAATGCTCTATTTATATTCCTAATTTAATTAAGCATCATGCTCCTCCTTATATATATATATATATATATATGTTGCGAGCTTGAATATACTCGGCGATCGAGTTTTAACTATACGTCTTAGCTTTGCACGGATATCCAGCTCACACACAGAAAACACAATATTTTTTACGTGGAAAATCCTTGAAAGGGAAAAAATCACGAGGCCTAGCCCAGTTGAAAATGATTCAACTAGAATATAAGTCGGTTACAATGGGCTGATTCGCCTTCGAGGGCAATCAGATTACAAATAAAAACTGTACCATAGAAATCCGGATGTCAGGTGATGGTCTGGCAGAACTTCGGGCCTCAGGTGATGGTCTGACGAAGGTGAGGGCCTCTAGCGAAGGTGAGGGCCTCTGGCGAGGGGAGGGCCTCTACGATTAAGGTGAGCTGCCTCTGACGAAGGGGAGGGCCTCTAGCGAAGGTGGGGCACTCTGTGAAGGTGTAGAGATCGTGTAGAACTCGCCCCCAGTCGCCTTCCGCGGAGATAGTAGAATCATGGAAATAAGCCAAGAAAAGAGTAAAGTACTTCGCAGGGCCTTTGGCGATGGTTGAGGGCCTTGATCGAGGTGAGGCCTCAGTGAGTGGGTCCGCGAGCTCTGGCAGTCGTCCGCGAGTGCTCCGGCGGTGCGTATCCAGCTGAGTCTCTGCGGTGGTCCGGCGATGGTGAGGGCCTCATGTGGTGGCGGTATAGGCTCTGGCGGTGGGTCCCGACGAGGCACGGTGTGGTCCGGCGGGCGGACGAGGATGGAGTTTCTTCCTCTTCTTACCTTCTCTTTCTCTTCTTCTTTCTTGCTTAGGTCCTTCTAATTTCAAGAGAAAAATGAGGGGTCTATTTTATAAATTTTTTGGAGTGGCATGGCCGTAATAGATAGAGAGATCAACGGAATAAATGGGACGTGATTGGATGCGATGGCCGATATTGAACCACCTTGATCATGAACCGTTCGGTAAGCACTTTGTAGGCTTAATGATTTAGAATTCAGTGATCTGGTGGCTCGTTGGTTCGTTCTAATCGAGCTGCTACGATTTGATTATAAGATTCGTCATTTTGGAAACGTTTGGTAACTTACACAGATGATACAAGCTTCAAAGTGGCTTCGGGTCCTTATTTGGGCCTCGGATTGAGTTCGAATTTGGTGTCGGTTGGGTTGTAATTTCCGAGACGCTACAGTTGACTTAAGTTTGGCTGATAATATGAAGTTCAGGTGATCCCCAGAATTTAATTTTTAAGTTTCAACTGATTTTGCATTGAGATCGTGCTCCGATCAAGATGATTTTTGAGTACGTAGGTGGTGTGGTGTATATATAATATATATATATTGTACTTAATCATTTATGTGCTCACATATCAAAAGAAGTAAAATATAAACACAACTTATAATTCATTTATAATTTAAGCTAATATCTCATTCAGCAAAGCTTATAAAGGCCCAACTTACCCTTTCATGTGCATCTAACAATTTGTTTCACATCATTCAATCATATTTAAAACTGAGTAATGAATATGATGATTATGTGTATAAAAAATAAATATAAATAATATATTATGGTATGACACAGTGGGTCTAAACAAAATAGAAACTATTTAAGACCTCGTTCCTTATTGTTCCTCTCTGAATGGATTTTCCTCCCAGAGGGGGGGGGTGCGTCCAGGACGATGTGTGAGATCGTCCATGGGACGATTCGAGATGCCTTCGCAAAAAGCTGATTGTCTGTAGTGTTTGGAAGTGATTATCTGGACTGGATCGTCCCAGGACGGATTTATGGATCGTACGCTGGGACGATCAGGTGTATGGCAAAAATCCCTCGAGAGCTAAGGGGTCTTTGGCGAAATTATATATACGTCCTGTATCGTCCTACAAATCATCCAGTCGATTGGAAAATTGGTCACTATCGTCCTGGACAGATGTCTCGCGATCGGCCGAGACATCAGACTAATGTATGATAAGCAAAGCAGCTCGTTTGCAGGACAGAAGAGAAAATCATTTTTTTTGTATAAAAATATCTGATTTGAAGAGACGAGGAAAGAGAAGGAAAGAGAAGGGAAGCGGTTTTACGGAGGCCGCGTGAGCGCCTTTTCGTCTCGACGCCGCCTCGTTGGGAAAAGTGTAGATCATCGTGTAAGGACTCCTGAATCGATATTTCTTTGTTCAAAGATATTGTGTTTGATCGTAGGTTGTGTACGGATTTGTGTTTTTTTATCGAAAAATTGACCTGATTTGGTTATTGACACAAATTTTCACGACACACTGTCAACCCGCACAACTTTAGAAATGTTATAGATTATGAATGATTAAGTACACGATTTGAGTATATAGTTCTGCGATGATGTATCCGGCTGGAATTGTATTCTACGCGATTTTATATTGAATAATAAAATACTCTGGATGTTTATGATGATGTGGATGCTATATGTATAATAGTCTTATATGATTGTGTGAACGTCATCTGTTGTAAATTTGGACATTAGTGTTTTTGCAGGTTTTTTTTGTGTATCTCGGTAGATCGTCGTTAGTCGGCCGAAATTTCGTGTCGATTTCTACTTATTCTGGATGACTAGACTGAAAGATTAAATGAAATATTGATATGATTGCTATTGTCAATATGACTATGAATTGGATTATTGATGTGATTAGGTCGATACTGGAACAGCAAGGGGAACTGGTTTGTAACGTTGGTTGGAGATTGATTACCCTGTACAGCTGTGTGGGCCGACGGGCTTTCTTTACACATCGATTATGATATATCGAATGGAGTCATAAGGGAGGTTCCGTATTAGATAGCCGTACGGGCGGCCAGACGGCATAACTCCAAGTGACGTACTCTTTTTATGGATACCAACTATGGATATCTACAACTACATAATATGGATTCTCAACGCAAATGACAGTGATTGATACTATGTCATATATATCGTATTGAACTGCTGTTACTGTATTGGACTTCGGATTTATGCTATTGATTTGATCGGACTTTTACTGATGTATGATCATATCTTTTTATCGCCGGTCGCAGTGACGTTCATATGTATCCGATTGTATGCCGCATTGGAATTACTGACTAGAGGATATAGATATCGGTATTGATTCATGATGCGTATAGATGGATCTGGATATTATATTTTGATAGACTCATATACATATGATCTATTCTATGCACCATTGAGCCTGCTGCATTGTAGCATTCATTGCCTATATAACGATTGAGCTTATTGTACTGCTTTATTGAATCCGATTTCACTTTCTGATTTGATTGTTTGATGATTTGATATCGATGCTATTTGGACAGATGATTGATTCTTCCTGGTCTGATTTTTCGAGATTGCGTATTATATTGAAGTTGTATTATTGATTTGCCGATGTCAGCACTTGATAAACTGATTTTCATTGACTCTCGATTTCATATTGCATAGACTCAATTGACCATTGACTGATATGGATTTGATTGACACGACATGCAATATGATAGCGTGCGTGCTTCGATTTGTTATAGTTATTAGGTGACTGCTGGGCTTGTAAAGCCATTATAGTTTTCAGGTCAGGGCAAGGAGCAGAAGATAGGATATGATCCCGGTTCTACAGTTATTAGTTCTTTGATGATTTTGATTCTTTTGTACTCAGGACATGATAGATTTCAGTATCTGTGGTTTTAGCATAGTTCCTGAGTATTGTACATGAACTTTTGAGATATGAATCGACTTGTATATGGATGTTTTTAATATTATAGATTTTTGTTAGACTGTGTGATTGAAGGCTATAGATGACTCTGGTAAATGGCCGGTGAATTGATATTCTTTCCAAGTTAGATATTGGGGCGTGACAGTAATAATATTGCCATAATCAATCCATCTTAACATGTATGAATTTCAAGTTGTCGACATGTCATCAAGATAATATTGTGTCGATTTAATTGATGGAAGAGGATGCATGTGCAGTTGTGGGAAACCATTATTAATTTATTATACCATATTTTGTGTGTGCGTGTCGTGTGTTATGCGGCAATGTTAAGACAAAGTCATTTAGATTAGGTATCTGAGTAGGGTAGCACATCTTGATGAAGTACGGGTCTTGTAATGTTCTTACTATGCACTTTGATTACTTTTTAAGCATAAACATACTAGAAGCTGCTATCTTTGGCATGTCAGGGCATACATCTTATTTATAATGGGCTGCCGTCTATTTCTAGATAAACCATATTCGAAGATACATTTGTTGTACTTGACTATTATGAAGGATTTGGGGATATTAGGTACATACTCTCTTGGGGGGAGCGGTCCTAGCTCACTTGTATAGGGAGTTGACTAAAGCAACAAAGCATAACATAGCCAATATAATTGAGTGCATACATTTATATATATATTTGGGCTTAGGAGCACCTACATGTTGGTCGACTTGCACTTCATGTTATATTCCTAACATGACTTTGTGGAATGAGTGTTGGATTCAGGTATGAAGTTCAAATAAATATATTTTATTACAAATATAATACACAAAATATTTTCATGCATGTTAGGCTTATTTGAAATAGGTGGAACAAGGATCAACTCCGACAATTTACAGTGGGAAACATTATCAGTTATAGGGATGAGCTGGATGATATACTTGATAGTTAGGTATTTTCAGAATTTTAATGCTTCATTATATGTTGCATAAATTTTAGCGACAAAGTCACTTTTTTTATGTGCAGGTGATTTGGGAGTCGTACACACAGCACATTCTTGCTTTAGTTGCACATATATGTTTGGCAGGTGAAAAGATATGGGCTGCAAGAGTGCCTATGATTAGTTGAAAAAGGGTATAGTAGTGCTTGCCCAATTGAATGCTATGATTGTTCGACTTATCCTATTATTAAAGTCTTACATATGGAGCCTGACTTCAAAAGAGTAAATGGTTGTGGGATAACTAAACATGAATTGGATGTTGTACCATACGACCCACATTTCTATATGGGAGAGCATGCGAGGTTATGTGGTTATCGAGGAGCATTTTAGTGATGTTGTGCATTAGTACTTGCAGTGATATAAGTCATGGGCCACATTATACATGTAGAAGGCACCTGTTGAGCTTCCCATCATGACATACCCATAGCTCCCTTAGAGCCCCTTATGGTATGTAAATATGAAATCTAACATCATGTTAATAGCCTTGAAGTGTAAATTTAATTAATTAATGAAGTTGTTACTATAGAGGTACTTCTTCCTTGGGACTGAGTGAGTTTTGTAACATCACTTCAACGGTACTGGGATACATAGAAGCAGCGAGACATAAATACGGTGGATGAGCTTTGTTGTGTATCGTGCCGACAAATGCATATTGAGGACCAACGATACTTTGATGATGTAGTTGGGCATGATACACCACTCATCATGAGCCAGGATGCTCTTGACCCATATAGTGGATTTCCTAGCCTATCTTCGTATCCTGATAAGGGGCCCTCAGAGGATATCCTTAGTTACCAGGTGCCATAAGATCTACATACTTACATCAGCCCAAATTTTGGTCCTTACACCATCCAAACATCTAACATACCTCAGCTTGAAATTGTTGGGGAGGAACAACATGGGTTACATGAGATACCTCTACGACTGCCACAACACTACACTCCCTGTAGAGATGCATTGCCCTAGAGACTACGTAGGAGGAGTTAGTTGAGCTTATGTTTATACTACATATGATGTTAGCTTTTGATGATGTAAGCTCCTGATAATGTTAGATTTTCATGATGTTTGCTTTTGATGATGTTACCTCCAGATGATGTTAGCACTATCATGGATCATGTATTTGATTATACTTATGTTATGCAATGGACATTTTCATATGTATTTTGCTTTGATAACTTTTATTCATATTATTATTCAAAAATATAATTTTTTAAATAAAGAAGCTAAATAAATAATAATTGAGTTTGATGGAAACATTTGAGTTAAACATTAAGCAACATTACTTGATCACCCAAGTTTAACCTTTGTAGTTGACTAAAGAACAAACGTAATATTTAAAACCCTACATAAAATAACTTGAATATGCAATGGGCAAGGAACGACCTCTGGCACTTACTTAAATATTATAGATATACTAAACAACAAGACAAGACCAAACAAGCTTACATAGCGTACAATATAAGGTTATATTCTCAATTAATAAATCTGCACAAACATGTTTGGAGTTGGCTTTTCGTTGGACAACATTTAAAGGGAAACTCAAACTTGCATTAAGTCTTTGTTATCGAATGCGAGCGAATATCTAACTCAACAATTTTTTGTCGGATGTTAGTCACCCGTTAAACATACGACTTTGACTAATTTTAATTTTTTTTAAGTGTGCTTAAATGATTAACACATTTATTAATTATTTTTAGTTTTAAAATTTTCCCTTATATAAACTATAAAATTTAGTATTAAAGTTTGTCAATGGTATAATTTTGAGTGTTAGGAATGCTAATAACCTAAAATGAACTGTTATTCGAAAAAAAGAAGAGCAAAAGCTGCATTTCCACATCGAATGTGGCCGGGCGTCGCCCCGCGACCGAAAACCCTAAACCTCAAGTCTCTCCGCACCGGTCGTCATCACGGCTGGTTCGTCAAGAAACCCTTAACCTTAGCTCGCTGATCGCAAACCGCGCAAAAACGCTCATGATCCCTATCGCCGCTTCCAAACCTTTTCAGCTCCTTCTTCAACCCTTTTAATAGATGGCTTGTGGTCGGAAGGCTCTGGCCTCAGGCTACAAATACCTTTCCCGGAGATTCCACCCCTTTTTTATCCACATCGTCCAAGATGACCGTGAGCTCTACGGATCCCCCCAACACACTCCGCTTTCGGCGAGTCCGTTGACACAACGAGCTTCATCCTCCTCGAGACCATTAGGAAGATTCAGATCACCTTCTGGAGATTGGAGGAGGATTGGGTTCTCCCTACCTTTTGGAATCAATCATTCTTCCCGAAATTTTTCGTCCAGCGCCGAGGGATCGAATGAGATCGGTTACATAAACGATGTGGCAGACGTTTTGACGGATGCTGGAGTGGATACTGGCATTGTGGATGCTGCCTCATCAGTCCCCGCTCCATTCCCCGGCGAGGTGGCAGCAGCTGCGGCGGATTCCTTCTTACCCGTTGCGGCACTGCAGCACCTGATAGATGCTGTGCATTCTTTTACTGGCCTAAATTGGTTAGGTTTCATGATTTTATTTGCTATTTTTACATAAAGGGCCGAACTTTTGTTCATTTGCCTGCCAAAATTGTCTGATCTGTTATCGTTCAATATGCGTACATCAGGTGGGCTTCAATTGCCTTGACCACTGTATTGATTCGTGGGGCTACTCTCCCTCTTTTGGTAAATCAGTTGAAGGCTACCATGAAACTAAATGTGAGTTTCTTCTCCATCAGGTTTTGTTTAGAAGAACTTATTGATTTGTGCAACTTTTGGTGCGCCGTGATTCTATCTCCTTCACTTTATTTTTTAACCTAACTTTTTTGCACTTTATTTGAGCCTATGTTTTTTTTTTTCTCGCTCTTCCAATTATTAATGTATTAATTTCCTTATTTCCATTCCTAGACAATGAGGCCTGAGATGGAGAAGCTCAAGGAAGAAATGGATAAAGTATGATTTCTACCCTAAAATTTGGCATATCTGTTAAGTAGATGAGAGTTGTCTTAGAAGCGAGAGATTATTATGTGCCGAATCCGAACCCAGAGAACCGTTCATTTGAACAATAAAATCGTAGGGTGAATAGTAAAAGCGTAGTGGTGAATAGTAACCGCGTTTTTACTATGCCTTCTTACTGTTCATAGTCACAAAACGGTTCTCTGTGTCCGGACTCCGCACGTAATAATCTCTCCTTAGAAGCAACATTTGGTTCTGTCATCACTTTTAAGAACAAAACACTAGAAATTTGGTTATGTACAATATTTTAATGCATTTTTTCTTCCCCATTAACTGACCTTGGAAAACCTGCTGCAGAATATGAATCCAGAGACTCTTCAGGAGAATCAAAAGCGATTGAAGGCACTATTCAAAAAGTATGCTTTTTTTTAAATGTAGTATATCCACATTGACACGTAGATTTTTGTTTGACAACTTTCAAGCTTCTAGCTCTATCTTGATTTCCATTTTGTGCTTGGAGGACCATTTTGATTGTGTTATTTCAATTTTAGTTGTTCTACAAAAATGCTAATCTTACATAGTTTTGTCTTGTTTGAAGGCTACCTTAAATGATGAAGATCAACCTTAAAAATTTTAACCCCTTATAAGATGCATTTCTTCAGAGAATGAGATGACAGACACTGATCTATTAATATTCATTAAAGAGAGAACTTTTTTTTTATGGCGTGATACACTGCTTTTGTATCCCTGCATTTGCATATTGTTATATTACTACTATGGTATGCTAAAGTTGGCTCATTTATGCCTAGTGTTAGTTATCTCACAAGCACAAAATATCAATTCATTATACACTTAGATTGGAATGGCGCTTGGTATTAATTTTTGTTGGTGATCAGTTGCTTATATAGGTATCTGTGTAGGATAGACTTTCCATAATTTGCCTTTTAAGTATACTCACGAGAACACTTGCTCTTTATAGAATCATGCGAGTCAATAAAAAAATGAAGATTTTTTAAATATTGAGCTGTTAGGATTTTAGTTTCAAGTTAGCAATAATTAACTTCTGAACGGATGAAGTAATTGGGGAATCTTGACATCAATAGTAAAAGCATACACTCTCTTCTGTTTGCGTTATAAAATTTATAGAAACAGTTTTAAGCAAGCTGCCTTTTGCCTCTTCAGATTATAATTCCGAAGAACATCAAATTTATGAGATGAATGCTTGGGTAAGCAGTTGGTTTGTTGTAACACTAACCATCAAAATTGTTAGTTACCGATGTCCAAAATCAAATAAACCATAAAGGATTTGGAATTGAGCTTAAATGATTGATTTTTTTCTGCCATGTTTCAATTCAGATTTCAAGCTAAGCTTAAGCCAATTTAAAAAAAAAAAGGTAAAAAAGAGGCAAATATCAAGATGAATAAATATGTGTTTCTGTTTTTTTCTGGTTTGATTTGTTTTATGTTCTTTTCTATTGCTTTTCAGTAATCCCTTGTGTCTATTGACTGTGAGAATCATCATTTTTTTGCTTCCATGATATGAGTGCTAGCTTGAGTTTGAGAACACTATCTAAGGGCATCTCCAACTGAACCGAATTCCATTCGTCTATCGCCTATTTGTAAGCCACAAGTCTCAACCCAAACGCCAAACAAAAACATATTTTGCATTTTCTTTCTGCCGTGAGCATATTGGCTTTGCACTATTCAAAATGCGAAGATGACGTTTTGCCGTTCAGTTGGATGGTCGCAGCTACTGCAAACTGGAGAATGCCGTTCGGTTAGAGATGGCCTAGCCCTGCCAATGCTTTGAGTTTGAAGTTTGTGTGACATTGAGTGCTTCTTGACAACAATTGGTTCTTCTCCAAAAAAAAAGATTATTTTTTTTGCATACTTTTTTTTATTTAGAAATGACATTTGATTGTCTACAAAATGTGTTAGTAGGTCGTCTTGAGATTGATACCATGGTATGTACACAATTACAAAAAAAGAGGTGAACATGCTAATCTAGGTTATTTTGTTCCTAGGTAGACCCTTTGACGGCGAGTGAGCTTGAAGGTGAATTAAAGCTTAAACTTATTTAACAAAAGCTTTCCCTTTGAAATGACAAGTGAGGGCTTGATAGCTTAAAGGAGAGCCATCATCCCTCTTGGGGGAGAAAGTGATAGTTAGAAGTCTTTTCCTTCCTCTGGATGTGGTATTTAATATATTTAGTGGTGAGAGCAAAAGTTAGTTTAATACTCTTGTTGGGATTGATAGTGGACGCGCGCGGGACCGTGCGGGGGGAGGGTATCTCTTCTTTGAGCTCCATGCTAAATGAAATACCCTTAAGTTATGGGTAGTCGCCTAATTGAACGTTATGAAGTAAGATACCTTGTCTTCAAAATTCATGCTGGACCATTTTCTTATTAGAGATGATGGAAGGATGGATGAAGCTCTTAAGCTTTAAGAATTGCGTTGTTGGATATTGAATCATGCTGTAAGATTGGTTTGGATTGGTGTTGGGCGTTATTTTGAGTTTGATATTTGGATTTTGGTTGATGTTTCAAGACCAATGCTGGTCTTTGATGACTTGATTAAATGGGACTTTATGCTCTTTAAGTGTTCAGATTGTGGTGATATAGAAGTATTATTGTTTCATCATGTCTCCATTGATGAAGATTGTAGAGCCACGAATCTTGATGTTATGGTTGGGTGATTCATAGTAATTTGATTATTAAATATTTATAAAAAAATATATCAATTCCCTCCTTGCAACATGCGTCTTCAAAATAGGTCATTTTAGAAGTCTCAAGTCCTTTTGTTTGGGGATTTAGCCTTGATCTTTTTAACCCACCACTCCTTATATATCAAAGTGGACATTCTCTCGGAGTTGGGGATTGATATATTAGGAGTTGAGCTCACGGGTACAATGCTTCTGCACATGATACTTGGGTAATGTGGGAAGCTTATTTTATTGCTGAATTGGGAATGATATTTCATTCTTGCATGAAATATATTGATTGGACTGATTGATTTGTTCAAATTTGCACTAACATAAGTAAGTTCAAGTGGGTTAAGCTTTTTGCCTGAGCGTATGAAGTATGAATGTGGTCCAATGGTTTGTAAGCTAGAGCCCTTAAGCCTAGCATGCTCAAGTCAACAATTGATCATCCCTCCAAATTAAGACAAAGGCTTATAGGCGTCCACAATGTCTCAACCAATGTCATCTTCTACATGAGTTTCAAATTGAAGAAGAATCTTCTCTATGCGATATGGCCTTGACAAGCACCTTGCCCTTATTATATTTCATTGGATGGACATGAGGATGGTTGATTGGCTTGGGTTTGTGTGGCAGGTGGGTTGTTCAGGATGTCCTAAAATGCAGGAAGCGGGGGAGTACTAATTTTGTGCTGTGCAATGATGAGATGAAAAGACCCAAGGACTAGTAAGTGTTTTAACATTGAGGGCTTGTGCTGCACAATGATGAGACAAAAAGGGGCCAAGGAGTCTTGAAAATGTTTTAACTTCAACTTTAGGCTCACCTTTTATTCTGCTGATGGACATTACCCTGAATCCTAAAATAGAAATATTAACCAACACTTAGACAGCTTTAGATTGATGACTTCAAGTTTATCAAGTATTCACTACTCTTGGGAAATAGTTGAGTATTTTTTTCTTGTTGGAAGATGGCTCGGAGGTTGAACACTTTGTGAATATAAGCAAATGGTTAATGATAAAAAAGGAATTGAGAATCAAATTAGATCATATATGCGTGCTGTTGATAAATAATTTGTTCGTAGTAGCTGTTTAGTATATGATAAATTTGTCCAGTTTGATAACAAATTCCTGCAGTAGCAGTTTATATTTTTAGAGTTGCTATAATTACAAGCATTGTTATCATTTGGAAAAGTAATTTCTCTTGCAATTTCTTTATTTCTCTATTTTTCTCTAAAATTGCTGCAGCTTTTATTGTAATTACTCACCTCTATCTCTTTTGTGAATTCATTTGTCGGTTTATCAACTTTTTAAAGTTGACGCAATGTTAACTGGCTTCTTTTTTAACAATTTGTTATTACAGGCATGGGGTCACTCCATTTACACCACTAAAGGGAGTTTTCATTCAAGGCCCAGTTTTTATAAGTTTTTTCATGGCTGTGAGTCCACTGTTTAGGACATGAATTCTATTGTCATCCTATAGTTTGGCTTCTCATATTTTGATCATTCTCAAGTTCTATTCTAGTACTCCTTTTTGCTATTGATGGAATCTGGCTTTGTTTTTGCATAAGCTTTTAGTAATCATAGTATCTTTCAAAATTTATCTTTCTAAAAATTCTGGCAGATCTCAAACATGGTTGAGAAAGTTCCGTCTTTTAAAGGTGGCGGAGCATATTGGTTTACCGATTTGACCACCCCAGATGCCCTGTACATCCTTCCAGTTTTGACCGCTTTGACATTCTTGGCTACTGTAGAGGTAACTCTTTTTTTTTTTTCATTTTTTGCATTCTGTATCCTTAGAAGTTTTCTAAATTAAAGTTCTTGGAGATAAGTGGATCATATAAGTTCTTCATATAATTAGTTGCGATTTCTCACATCCTTCTATTTTCTTTATTTTAGAGTTTTATTTCTTAATCTGCCTTTTTTCTGTAAAGACTGGCATGGAAGCAAGAAATTAATAGGAAGATGAGAATGTCATTAGCTTGTGTACATCCTTTTCTAAATAGGTAGTCATCCAATCATGTGAGCAGCATTTAGATTTGCTGTGATTCTCACGAAAGAAGAGCTGGTATAGCATGGTGCATGGTAACATTGATACATTCTTGATAATTTATTTTATATATATTTTTAGGTACGTCTGTTGTTCTTTAGTAAGTTGAGGGACCGTGTAATGTGCTGACGTTGTTTGCAATATTTGAGGTAGATACATGGTCATTATGCTCTTGGTAGTTTGTGATCATTTATAAGTTTTTTATCTCTTGTGCAGTGTTGTAATTTTTAACATATCCTTGTGTTACAACTTTGTTTGTATTGTTATGTCACGGGAAATGTATATAGAAGTTAATGTTACTCGTAAAAATAACTGCTATAAACAATCCTGATCCTAATTGCTCATTCAATGGTCTAACGTTCAATTCTCAAATCTTGACATTAAGCTTGATTATATTTAACAATTGTATGCATGTGGAGTGCTTATACCATTTAAAGAACAACTTTTACATGTTAATTTATGATTCGTTTTCAGCAATTTATATTTTTATTTTCTTTATAATTATGACCCTCTTTTATGTGCTTCCCCCTCATCGTTTCAGTTGAATATGCAAGAAGGGTTGGAAGGGAATCCAATGGCTAACACCATGAAGAAGTTTTCTAGAGGACTTGGTGTCCTGACTATACCATTTACTGCTAACTTTCCAAAGGTATGTAGCCTTTGTGAATGCTTTTAACATTATGATGGAAAAGAAGATTACTATGCGATCATCTTATGTTCGTAGGGACAACATGCGGTGCTTTGCATAAAATCCATGCGGCCCTTGATATTTTTTAATCTATTTGTAACAAGTTTCGAAGAACACCCATGCGGTGCTTTGCATAAAATCAAGAATCTTGCATATATTTACCTCCATATTGGTTGAATATTTTTCTGTGGTTATGATTGTAAGTGAGGCAGTCTTTTTGATTCATGTATATTAGTTTTATTCCCTATTTTGATTTTTTTTGTAGTGTTTCTCCTCCATCCCTAAAATTGCTCTTATGCGATCTTATTTTTCTCGGTAATTGATATCTAAGCTAGCCATGAGGCCCTAAGGGAAAAGTGGAGCAATGGTTGTTGAGGATGGAAAGGTGAAGATTGACTAGTGGGAAAGACTTTGCTTATTGGAAGATGCAAATTGAGGTATGTTTGAACCCCAATAAATTCTACCAACCCCTTTTGGAGACAAACTTATTACCGTTAATGAATAAGATTAGGATCTCTTAAATAGACACCTGAGGAGTTGTACTCCTAACACTTACTAAGAATGTTGCCTTTAATACACTATATTAGATTATCATAGCTAGGGTGATGAAAGAATTGTTGTCAAGTGTCTAAAAGAAGCCATCAATGATGAAAAAAATAGTTTTAATGAGAAAACTCTTTAATTCATTATATTTGAAGATGCTTCTATAGTAAAAACATATCAATGACTTCAATTTGACCACAAATAAGTTGAGTTCAGTGATGTCAACTTTGATAATGAAAATTTTTCCTTGAGTATTTGTCATCAGTTTCAATTAGTTGGGGTGGAGCTTTTTTTTTTAAATTATTTTTTAATTATTAATTTTAATTATTATTATTATTATTATTTGGGGTGGAGCTATAATGGTGGCAAGTAGTTTTAATGATATTTGCGGTCTAGGCATAAGTCATTCTAATATGGAAATATAGTGAAGGTTCTTCTTCTTCTAATCTAAATGTGGATAGCTTCAAGAAAGGGTAATAATGGAGAGATTTAAATCTAAATGAAGGCAACACAATAATCGAAAGACAAGTCGGTGTCGGATTGGTGTATATTGTAAATGCGGTAAGATCAAGCATATGAAAAAAAAGATTGTCTACAGAAGATACATTGACAATTTTGAATTAGAAAGAAGAGTCAATGAATGCAATCCTAAGAGAGATTCATATGTACTAATTCTCATTGTGAATACTATTAGGGAATACTGAATGCTAGAATAAGGCATGCCTAATTATTTGATGATTTATCCAAAGTTTACCTTGTTGATTATGAGACTGAGTATTGTGAGTGTTAGTTATGTTCTAATCAAAATTAGTAATGAGATTTAGAGGCTTCATAAGGCTTGAAGAAACCTGATTTGTATTAGACAACTTGATGAAGAGGAATATAAATTAACCTTTAGTACTAGCTTTTAGAAGATTATGTAGGCAGAGCCGGTCTATTGGTGTTCCCTATGCTGATTTTAATTCCCAAAAGGTGGGTTGTTGGTTTCCCTAACAGATTTCAATTTCCTTGCTTATTAAATTCTATTTTGATGCTTCGTTTTTCCTCTTGATGCTTCGGTTGTCCCCTCATGATAGCTGCCCTTTCAGTTTCCCCCTTTACAACCATGAGATGCTTCGTTTTTCCCACCCTTGGCAGTTGAAATGATGCTTCAGTTTTTCCTTGGCGTCTGTCCCTTTGGTCCCTGTTTGCTGCAGTTATCTAGGTGTTCCTATTGGCTATTTGGGAGGTACATTAACTACATGTATTAATTATTATTTTCCTTTTTTCCCCTATAAATGGGGTTGTTTGTGGCAGTTTTAGAAGGATGGATGTGTGATGATTTTTGGAATGTAAAACATGCGGGTTTGTTCTAGCTTGCGAGCTAGCCTCCTTTTCCCTTCCCTTCTACTATTTCGTCTCAATGTTATACCGCTTTGTCTCTATCCACGGTTCCCGCCCCATCTGTATCTTTCTTCTCTTAATTAATATAAGTTGTAAGGTGTTGTGGTATAGTATTGTTATATTATGTATGTGTTTGTCTATGTTTATGGTAAGGAACACTTCTAGTTTGCAATCCTAATGTAATTTTTTTTTGTTGCACCAATTTTGTATCAGAGACTAGGTCATGTGAGTTTTCCTTCCTTTTTAGAATTAAAAAATAAAAAATAAAAAATGGATAGTCCAATCAATAAAAAAAGCTGAAGTTTCTAGTAAGTCTCAAGATGAAATATAATCTGTAGGTAATGAAAGTCAACCAACTATTCCAGAAGAGAAAATTCTAACAACAAGTTGGTTTTTGGCCACAAGGATGTTCTATCGATCAACTTCAGAACGAGCTTTACAAAATTCAAGAGAAAATATATTTATATGCAAAAAAACATGAAAATAGGAACTGTCAACTTCAAGCAGAGTTTAAGCGAGAAAAAAGAGAAGATCCAAAGGAAGTACGCTGCTTTAATACTGGATTTAGATAAGGCGTAATCTGCTTATGATAGAAGTTTAGAAACTATCTCATCAGGAGCTGCTTGTTATCTAGGGGCTCAGGGGGCGTGAGATGAGACTAAAAAATCCCCTTTTTCTTGTGGCTGGAGTTGTAAGGGAGTGAACTGTGTATATCTCTCACTTTAACAACCCCCTAGCTTAAACCCATGAAATAGCATGAGTGGAGGGGTGAAACCCTTTCATCCAATGTCTCAGATGACATCTCATGATGCCTTAGATCTAAGGGCTAAAATTAAGTACTGTGGTTGATGAATTTTAGCCATTAGATATAGGGATTTCTTGATTTGACATGATATGAAAAGATATGAGGTAAAGCAATTTTATCTGTAAATTCAATCTAGAATTTATTTAAATAGGTATTAATTTAATATAAACATGTATATTTTGTATTCTAATTTTAATTTGATAAATTATACTTATTTAATTTTAAATTAACAAAGTTTAATTATATTTATTTAATTTTAAATTAACAAAATAAAATTCTCTTTTTATTCTATTTTTAAAATAATAATAGTAATAACAATATCTACATCTCTCTCCTGGACACACATCAAATGATACCCAATTAAAGTACGCATGGACTTATTTGAAAGATCTTGATGATCCAGACACGCTTATGTAATCCGTTTTGCAAAACGAGGCCCGGATCAAAAGATTTTATTCGCGGAATGCATATGCGTATGAAAGATTCAAATGCGTGTAAAAGACACACCGGATCAACGTCGACCCGATTACACATATTTTCAAACATAATAACGGGCAATATGTGATCAAAATGAATAAATTCCAAAGCCAGCGATGAATTGAGATAAAATTGCACGATTTGACCTTTCACCAGACACAACGGCGCAATATGCAGGAAAGTATATCGAACTACGAAACATGCAATGAACTTGTGCAAGGGATTGATGCCAAAAGGGAGGTCAATACTACTCAAATGGCGCCTTCCCCTTCTTGATGTAGATCAAGAAGCATGACAAATGGTACTATCATTGCACTGACATAAATCCTCCGCAAAATGCTTCATGGTTCTTCTTTCCTTCATCTACACGGTGCAACCCATCGAGATTCCTTTCAACAGCTTCCTGCAGTCCTGCAGTCCTGCATTTCACCAGTTTCCTGCACTCCGTTTTCTGCAGTCCGCTAACTCCTGCAGTCTGCCATCCTCAAGAAGGTTGTTCCAGCCCTCTTTTTTGTTGTTTTCTTCAGCAAACAGCCCTCTTCTTGCTGTTTTATTTAGCAAACCATCCGCAAGAAAGCTGTTTAAACCCTCTTTTGCTGTTTTCTTCAGCAAATCAGCCGCAAGGAGCCTGTTCCAGCCCTCTTCTTGCTGTTTTTTCAGCAAACCAGCCTTCCAAATCCTTTGTCTTCAGTTTCCTGCAGCATCCTTGCCGCCACTCTTGTGCATTCAACAGCAGGAATCCGATTTCGCTCAGCCATCAAGACCTGCTGTTCACAAGAACAGCCAACCCTTCCTCCAATTGCTCTCTCCACTACCTTCTATTGGAAGAACTGGCCTCCAGCTTCTTTCATACCTGCAATTTTACAAGCAACCGTTCTGCTGGACCAACCGGCACCTTGCAGCTTAAGAAAAATAATAATAAAAAAAAACTATAGCTGGCATGTCAGCCATCCCTCGGACAGCCTACATTCAGCAAACAAGCGGTCATCCACACTTCGTCTTCTTTTTTCAAGATTCCATTAGGTTGTCCGTTTTCTTGTCTTTATTGCTATTTTTTTTATTCTACTGGGTTTTTCTTTTTATTACATGTACCAAATATTGTTATAAAGATTTGCATCTTTCAAAAATTTCATTATTTATAAACACTAATCAACATGAAGAATGCTAATTTGGCTGAAGATTTATGTTCAATGCAAATTAATCAGGACTCGCAAGTTGCTCGAAACCCAAAAAACTCTCCATCAAGTTGATGTTCAATTTCTTCCAATTGCTCAACCCTTCAACAAACCCATTCTGTCATGGATTCCATTTACAAAAAATTTGATAGTTTGTGTATTGATTATCCACATCATCCACTCCATCAAGATACTTCCTCTTCCGCCGGCATCTTTAGTTTTGCTGGCCGAATCCCTTCTCCAAAACAGCTACCTTCTTTGATGATTTTTTTTCTTACACATAATATGCCATTATCTAATTCTACCTTACTCAAACAATCTCAATATTTGTTTCAGCTATCACAAGGTTTACCTTAATCTCGTACCATTGACCATCGTATGCATCTTTTCTCCTTATCTCAACTAGTTAACATCGGTCCTTATAATTCTCTGCGTTTGTATAAGGTTGTTATGATGCTACGGGACAATTAGTTTTTGAAATGCTTCACCCCGACATTATTTTTCATATTCTCATCTCTATTTTTCTTTTTCAATATTGTTTGTTCAAAAACAGGATGGTACTTGGTATTTTTGCATTAATTCTAGAACCTTTAATATACTCAAAATTAAAGATAAGTTTTTTATTCTAATTGTACATGAATTTTTAGATAAATTATATAATTTTTTTAAACTTATTTTCACCCTGCGTCTCAGCAAGTTATAGATTACATTTACATCCTAAAAATTTTCATGAAACTATTCATGATGGTCACTATGAATTTCTCCTTATATCTTTTTCTTCTACCTTTTTATAATTAACAGTTAAATTTTGTTGAAATGGAAATTTAATTACCGGATGATGCTACATGAAATTTTTTTGCAATCCTCTCTTCATCTTTTTCTTCTTTCAACTTTGAGGACAATGTTATTTTCTAAGGCTAGAGGGGTGTTAGACATCAACATATTCTATTGGATCATAAAATTATACAATCAAACTGTGAAGAATGAGCTACAAACACAACATACCAACCAACTTCTATGAATGTTTACCATAGAAGATGAAGAACTTTAAGACATTCAATATTGATAACATAAAGTTTAAGCAATTGATCTACAAGTATGTGATAAGCACCAGTTAATTTTTATTTTATTTTTAGTTGAGGTTAATCGGTTCTATTTATTCTATTTTTAGTTTGTTCTATGTAGAGTTGTAGACCATGTCAATCTTGTAGACTTGGTCAATCCAAGTAGTATAAATATCTCTCCTATTGTAATGAAAGACTTATGTATTTCTGGTTTCTCCCTCTCGTCTCTCTTATTCCTCTTCTTCTTCCTTAAGGAGTCCACACCTATTCAAAATGTGCTTCCCCTTCTTGATGTAGATCAAGGAGCATAACATGGAAACTGTTGAACAACAAAAACGAGGAAGTGGGGATGTGAGTTTAGTGCAACAAGAGCACCATTTGTTCTTGATATTTTTGCAATTCTTATAGTTGTTTGGAGATTCTAGCATACAGAATTTTGAAAACTGTAGAATTCATGGTGGAATGCAAGGCTGAAGGCAGATTTAGTTCAAGATTCTTGGTGATCCAATTTGTTATGTTGAGTTTAAGTCTATACTTCTTGCTGATCCAAGAAGCTTAGTTGTAAACTCCCAAGAGAAATAAAAGAACTAAAGAGAGAGAGAGAGAGAAAATAAAAAATTATTCATTCGATAGTAAGCCTTTATTATTAGAGAGGTATTTATAATACTTAGGTAGACCAACATGTTACTAAAGAATCGGTCTTTCTAAAACAAGTAAAAGAAAGACTAGATTAATGTTTTATTACATATGTGGACTCATTCATCATATATGTATTCAAAATTATGTTGTTGTCTTTTGTGAGTTGTGAAATGTGTTTGTTCCTTCTTTTTTGGTTGGCTTTCATAGTTGTTGATTGTCCCACCTTATTTGTAGCCCATGCTTCGCATCTGGATTGTACAACTTTTGGATCCCATATAATATGTTGATATCTAACACACTTTCATTTTCTTAAAGACACTGTCATTTGAAATTAATGAGGATATAACAGATTTGGGCAAAGTTTTTTATGGTTCAATAGTTGGTTCGTTACTGTGTGCTATTGTACTAAAACTTGGTATACCTGCAGTGAAAATTGTAACTTTATGTCAAATACTAAAGGCTCATTGGGAGACACAAAAGTGGATTTTAGAGTGCTTGAAATGCAAGCGTGACACAAAACTACATTGTTTTATTAGTGCTAATTTGGGTGGTGATTTGGATACTCAAAGTAGAATAGCATGCATCTATATCTAAACGTTGAGTGATATTGCTATCAATTGGATATTTTGATTATAGAATATAGTGAATTTATTAATAATAGATGTATAGTATGTCATAGATAGGATAAAAAAGAAATGGTTTAGCTAAGGAATTTTTTGAAAGAATTAGGAAGAGAATATGAATTGATGATAATCTTTTTTATTTAGATGGTCAAAGTGTTATACATCTTACTAAGATTGATTCTTTTCATTATAAGACAACATATTTAGCTAATGGATAAAAAAACCTAACACTCTTAAAAAGACAATCACCCTTGACACAGTCTTTGCAAAGCCTCACTTAACATCCATTAGTAACTGAGGATTGCTGCATAATCTTCAACACCATACATTACAAATTTGGACTTCTAATTAGAAGATTGTTAATATATAGAACCTATTTTTCTTTAGTAAAGAAAGATTTGAATTGAAAAAGTAGATTTTGGATAATTATATTAATTGCTCTTGGATGAATTTATGTTCAAATATTTGCTAGAAGAGTGTTGCTGGTATGAAGTTGATTTGTTATTAAAATCTAAACAAATTTAATCGGATTTTATTAAATATAGATTTCATTTATGTATGTGTATATATATATGATTTTGGCCATCATTGTGCCTTGAAGGCAGCAACTTCCTTATGGTTGTTGTAGACAGGAGGAGGATGTCAGACATATTGGTAGTTAGTAGTTTTCAAAGAAGCTTTTTGGGTTGTTTTTATTGTGATATAAAGGGTATTGGTTTTTTCTTGGTTTAAGAACATAAGGAAAAGAAACAGAACAAGAATGATTGCATAATGTGCTCATCTCCAGCTATTAAACTGTCTTTCTGTGTGATTGTGGATATGGATGAGACAATCATGTCAATTCACATCAAATTTATCTCCCCCTGATTTGATTTTCTGCAATATTTCGTTTTGTTCTCAAAATTGGTCTCATATTGACTTTTTTCCCAATAGTTCAGAAGTTTTTGGGTTGATGATTGCTGAAGTAAATGAAGGATTGACTATAACTAAGAAAGAGACGATCGTTGCAATAAGAGGTGGTAGATTCTTGTGGGGAGTTGCAATCTTATCATGAGTTATTTTAGAAAATAACAGTCGAATGTTTTCTCATATATGATGCCAAACTATCACATGCCAAAAGTAATCTTCAATTTTGACACGCTTTGGGTGTAGTAAAGTTGATAGTATGCCTATAACACAATCAATTGAAATGAAAAAAGTTGGCTAGCCATCTAATGGATTTTGTCCTCTGAAGACCTTTTTACTCTCAAGTTTATGATTTTACTTCAACGCGAATAAGAGCTTAAGATCAATTCCATCAGTTTCGTTGGGATAAAAAGAGTGAACATGATAGAGTGAGAATGATCTTTATGTTGCCCTCTTGCGGAGTTAATTATAGAGGTTAGAATAAATAACATTTTAGTATTTTGACATAGCGTGTGATTGGTTGGTCGAAATGAATCTCAACAAAATCGAGCAATGTAGGAATTAGAAGGACCATTATCCTGACTGAACTTTCTTCTACGATCATATGATTATGAATCTGAACATCTATGATCCGACGGTTGTAATTAATTGAAAACTTTTTTATTAGGGCTATATCAATAATGAAGATAACATGAGAAACTAAGAGAAATATCAGTAATAATTCATAAAATATCTAGAGCTTTATATGACTATTAGATTTTCAAGCAAAGAAGTTTTGATTTTAGTGTAGGCAACTTTACTAAAACGCCAAATGGATATTGTATTTCAACGTAGTTTCAAAAGATTTTTTTATATCTATTTTTCTAGTAAACCCATGGACCCATGGCATGCAATCTCATGAGCTGTGAGTACTACGACAATTAGACTTCCAAACTCATGCCCCTTGATTGGAATAATTATTAGGTGCGGAGTGCAGACGGGGAGAGCACCGTCTGCACAGACACAAGGTACCAAGCGGTACCTAGTGGTACCCAACGGTACCGAACGATACCTAGCTGGATTTTATACTAGTGTGCAGACGGTTCTCCCCGTCTGCACTCCGCACCTAATAATCTCTCCCTTGATTGAGGCCTCCTTTGTTTTAGCGTTTTTTTTTTCTGTTTAGAAAAGTCAGAATTATTTTTTGGTCGCTGTTTGGATGGGACGCTTTCTATAGAAATGCTTTTTAGGGAACTTCATCTTTCTATTATTTTGAGAAGCTTTTTGATATTTACTTTTCCGTTAGAAAAACTCCTTTCTCTTAATCACTGTTTCTAAAACTATCTTTTACGAAAATAAAGGAAGAATCAAATGAAGCCTGAATTCCAATGAGTGCTGTAATACTTTGACATGTTGATTTGGAAATTAGAGTTGCGCTATGTTGCCAAGACAACTGATAAGTGTTTGATTTTGACCAATATCATGGATGCTCTTACTATACTGGGGCAATTTTTTTATTTTTTTATTTTCTGTACCTGTTACTTATTTTTCTTTTAATCTTTTTTTTTTTCAGGCTATATTCTGTTATTGGGTGACATCGAACCTTTTCTCCCTTGTGTATGGATTTGGTAATTTATTCATTCCTTGTTCCAAAATTTTAATTGATTATCTTAGCATTAAAATAAATTCAATAATTTTGAACTTACGATAACTATAATATGATTAGGACATTCTGACCAAAATTTTCTCCATTATCTGTCCCTTTTGCATCTCCTCACATGTGATGATTAATTGTTATTTTAACTACAATACAGCACTCAAACGCCCTCCCATAAGGAAGTTCCTTAATCTTCCTGATGCGACTCAGATTAAGCCTAATCCGTCAGCACAGCCGAGCTTCTCCTTCTTCGGCGGATCGAAAGCAGCTCTTCCCATGGCATCTTCAATACAGGAGAAGGGGTCTGAGCAAACTAAATCTGCAGAGCGAAGGGTTTCTTCATCAACAGTTATCAACCACCGCATTAGAAATCTGGAGAAGACAGTAAAATCCCGAAATAGGCTCAACAAGAAAAGGTGAGTTTTGTAGAATCATGACTGTCTTATTCTTATATTTTTAAGAACAATATTATTTTCTTTTAGGCTTTGGTTTTAAATACAAATAAAATGAGCTGTGTAATGTAATCACCTGCTCTGTGGGTTTATTTTTTGGCGAATTTGCTTTCAATGCCCTGCTGCTTTAATGTAATAGATAGCATTTTTTTGTACACGCCATGATGATTCCTGCGATGGGGTATTTGTATTAACGGTTGTCTTTCTTAAGTGGACGAATTGCTGTTTTATAGAGGTTTTTTTACTTCCATAAACAGGGAATCGAGTAATTTCTCATCTAAAGTTTTTGCAAAATTAGAACTAATCCAAATTTGATTATTACGGTTTTTACCATTTAAAATATGATATTAATGAAATATAAATGTTAATTGATTAATTATACATTTTAGATTGAATTTAGTTAATTTCAATCTTTAAAATGATTTTCTTTGCAAATGTGCTAACTTATTAACTTCTTGATGTCATTTTGAGGAAAAATTATTACATGTGAGATCTGGATGCATCCGGAGGTCAATCCGAACGTACAATGTCACCTAAAATGCAGTGTATTGAATAATATGATGCATTCAGATTGACCTCCAAACATGTTCGGACACTGCACATAATAATCTCTTCATTTTGAGAGCATTAAAACTGCGGTCAAAATTTCTTAGTTCCTATAGAGTAGTTTCAGAAGTATCTCATGTTTACATCTTCATCTTGCCCAATCAAACAGAGAACTTGAGCTTTTTGGTTGTATCTCATTCAAGCAAATTTTTTATAATATTTTAAAAGCATTTATTTTAACGCAAAACTGAAAAAAGATATTCATCTAAACGAAGTTATTTTCCTGGTTATTATTTTATCATAAAGGTTTGAAAAAAAAGCCTCAAACGGGAGCCAAAATGTCAAGTATAATGTACTCATGTACTGACCATTCACTATCATATTTCAGACTTTTGGCCCACTAAGCAACCAGCTTGCTTTAAAGCATAGAACTATTCTATGCGCTATAAATTCAAAGATAGCCAGCTAAAAAAAAAAAAAACTTAGATAATCTAGCCACCAATTATATTCTATAAAAAGAACCATCATTCTCCATGGCAGAACCACGAATCCAAGTTCAAATGAACAAGTCACCATACCCAATTCATCACAGAACATACAAATGATTTAAGACATATAGCTGCTTTCTGTTGAACAACAAGAAGTTAACCATATACAGAAACCATACCCAATGATACTAACAAAGAGCTCAACCATAGCTCCTCACCAGTCTCAGACTGACAAGTCGGCAAGCCGGCATTGTTAACCTGGAACTGATTTCCCAGCGTGAAGAGGCTTAAAAAACCAGGGAGAGAGAAGAAAAAAAAAATTATGTAACTGAGGTTCAAGCATTTATCTCAGCATTGCACTGGTGTTCTCTGTGGCAACTTCTTCTGCTCCAAAATATCCCAGAACAGCTACTTCTCTCAAGCCTTCGATCATCAAATTTATCGGATTCGCTCACCAAGCTCTGCGAGCGATGAGGAGATTGTCCATGCGTGCTCTCATCTTGCAGTTCAAGAGCTGGGCACGGGCCATCGTCACAATAACAGGTAGGGATGGCAACAGAAGGGAATGGAGCGCAAGTGAGCGGGCACATTAGGTCTGAAGCCATTTCACGGTTCTTACAGAACTCGGATCTACAAGGCGTTGCAGGTGGCTCCATGGCTCGAGAATGGAGAATGCAAGGGTTGCAGAAACTGAGAGATGGTGTTGATTTGAGCTCCTTTGTTTGGTTACTGTGCCGTCTAGTGAAAGAGACTATCCCACTACGGCAAAGAGGACATGGAATTGTTCCAGGAGGGCCTAAAGTTTCTGACGTGTAGTTGCTGGTTGAGCAAAGGTAGAGAGCACACTTGACACAGAACTCATGTGCGCAACCTGAAAAGTTTGAATAGTTGAAATGGTGAATGTGAAACTACCAGGTGCACAGCACTTATTCTTTCCTCTTTTTTTTTTCCCGGTGTTTTTCTTTATATAACCTTTACGATTCAACTATTTGGACATTGCAGGATTGCTAAAAATAGAGTAGTACAGAGTTCTAAGTGTATATAAAAGATATCTATAAGAATTAGCCTTGTAAGCAGTGATATTGGTAACTCTAAGAAGGTAGTAGGGTAGACTAGCTGGGTTAGATCAATCTAGATCGAGATGGTTAGTTTGATTTTTCAAATCCACCTGCCTAGCTAAATACTAACAAATGCTTAGATGGTGCATCTTGAGTATCTAGCTCTTTACTAACGCATCATAGGCTTTCCAGGATACAAAAATATATGATGCACAGAGAAATTACCACCACAAATCAATTTCCTCCTGTCATGAACTCTCTTTTCTAAGGCAATAGGCTTGCGAACTAGCTCAAAAAAGTATTTATAATAGGCAAAACAAGCTCCAAGCCTACGAACATAGATGATGCAAATATGGTTCAAAGATGGGAAAATGATGACTAAGAAGACTGATGAATTCGTATCCTGGAATAATCTAACTAAAAGAGCCTTTTTCCTGATTTCAACAATTCAGGTATGCTCTGCCTATTGGAAATTTCTTAACAAAAAACAAATAACCATTCGAAGACAGAAGATTGTTATTAAATCTGCTTGATCAATCAGCCAAAAGTTCCTCAATAGTAGCAAAAAAAGATAAACACATCTGAGATATCAGACCGCAAAAGACTAACCTTCAGCAACTACATTGCAGGATCTTTCTAGGCAAACTGGACAGAGATCAGCATCATCACAAACGATCAAGGATTGCAAACCCCACTCTCTGTAGAGACAGATACTGGTTATCCTTAGATGCGCTATCAACATGAAGGATTGCAAATATGTACTAAAATAATAATAATGTTTTAGAATATTGCTTCTACTGTAGTAAGGAAGACCAGATGCTAGTAAGATACTGTCAGTGACATTTTATATCATCATAAGAGGCTAGTCAAATCAAGTGCAATAAAGGTAATTTGATAAATCAGGAATAAGCCAGTCCCACATAAAATAAAGCTAATGAATAAATAGAGGGTCACAACATTATTGTCTGAAATTTGTGAGTGTAGATTGACGGCGTCACATGAAGTGGGAGGAGAAAAGTTTTAACTTTTAAGAATGAATTGAGTGATGTATAACTCATACAAAAAGAACGATAAATTAAAGCTGAATTTATAAAACTTTATAAGCGAGCAAAGCATATTTATGCAGTCAAGACATTTTAGTAAACTATGATAACAAAGTACAACTATTAAATATTTCACAAATACTAAAGAATAGAACCTCGTGATGGGTAAATAGCCATCAGGCCATCACCCATGCACAAACAGTTACAAGGACCTGGTAGACCTTAAAACTAGAATTAACACCACGGCTGGACCGGACGCCTCTACTAAACTGCTTTTCTAGTTGGAACAAAGGCTTTCAGCGAACAAAAGCTGTTAGCAACTTGTTTGTACAATGTTTTGTCTTAGAATCCATGACTGAGTATTTAATTTGGTAGCTTTTTATGTGGTTCAATATTCTCACTGAACTTAAACTGAGCCATAAATGGCTTTTGCAATTGGCATTGAACTAAATATTAAATCAATACGATAGGCAACTTATCTAAAACTTTCAGTGTATATTTTGCATTTATTAACCCTTAATTACATTTATTATCTCATTTATTTTCTTCTTGTTGTATTCATCTTGTACACTTATAAATGAGCATCATTATTTAGTGAATAAAATAATTCAATTTTCATACCAAAACATGATATCAAAGCCTCTCCTATAAGAATTCTTGGCCCACCCGTATTAATCCCTAGCCTGCCTATGACTAGCGAGTTTTACTCACTAAAATGCTATTATTCCAAGTAAAAATAGACAATATTTGATAATATCTATGACAATTTAATTAATATTTTAAATACAGATAAAGAAGCAAACACATTGGAACAAAAAATAGCAAGGAAGAATGCAAAAAATGAGAGAAAATAAAGTTAAAATAAATGATGGAAAAACTCAATATTTTTCCTACAAAACCTAGGCACAACATTATTCAACAGTCAACACTGCACTATCATGCTCTAACTTCCAAGCACTCATTTTCATAATTTTTTACCAAGCAACTACTGTAAGGATGCAGGAGCGCCTAGCCACTGTTACCAAAAAAAAAAAAAACTACAAGGCATTGCTAGTTTCTTAGAAATATGAGTAACATTCAAACATAATAAGTGTTGGACGATGCAAAAAAACTTAATTTTTTTCATTTACTTTAAAAGACAAAAAGTGGTTGAATTCACTATCTCAATGATTTATAACTTGGAATGAACTTGCACAAAAATTTTTGACTAAGTATTTTTCTCAAGCTAAGACTATTAAGTTAAAAATTGATATAACTTCATTTACTCAGTTGAAAAATGAATCAATTTATGAGGCTTGAGAGATATATATGGAAATGTCACATCATATCTTACCCAATTGGTTAATAGTTTAAACTTTTACAACAGGCTAATTGGAACATTAAAGATAATAATAGAAGCTACAGCAAGGGGATCATTGATGACTACATCATTTGAAGAGATCTATGCATTGATAGAGGTAATAATTACCAATAATTTTTAATGGCCATCTAAAAGAGTAAATTCCAAGAAAATAACAAGTGGGCATGAAAATGAAATTTTGTTTATACTAAGTTCACAAGTGATTGTACTATCTAAGAAATTGGAGAGTAAATGCAATAATTACATAGTCAATCAAATGATTTGTGATAATTGTGGTGCTTTTCACTTAGGTGAACATTATCTTAAAAATAGGAATCCATAAACTAAGTTGCACGCATACAAAACAATTTTTACTTAAACAATTATAATCTTGATTTGAGAAATCACCTAATTTTTTAGGAATAATAATCCAACTATTGAGATAACTAATTAGAATAAATAAAAAATTATATTAATCAGAATAATAATGTTTAAAACTCTAGACTTAATCTTTCACCAATATACCTCCTCAATTCCAATCAAAAGAAAAAAAAAGCCCTTAAAAGAACTGAGAAAGAAAGATAATAATCTAAATGAATAGAAACAAGGTATAGATGAAGATGTTGATGAAAAGAATGAAAAATTGAAAGTAGAAAAACAATCTAATAATGAGAAAAACAATCAGACAAGTGATAAATCTCCTCCATCATTCTTCAAATGTTACACGAGCATAAATTATATAAACAACTCTCTAAGATTTTGAAAATATTCAAGAAATTAACAATGAACATTTCATTTGCTGAAACCAAGGTTTGAAATTGCAAAATCATATATTGAGGTATTTTCTTATGATAAGGCGAGGCAAAAGCCTCAATATTAAATTACAACAATAACAACAACAACAAGCCTTTATCCCACTGTGGGTCGGTTACATGAATTATTTTTTCTCCATTGTGTCATGTTAGGAGTCAAATTTTCATTTAAATTTAATAAAGAAATGTTATTTCTAATATTTTCTAACCAAATTTTTTTAGGTTACCTCTACCTCTTAACATAGGACAAATATAATACATCTACTCTCCAAACAGAGTCATCGAAAGGCCGCTGTTTTACATGACCAAACCATATAAGGAGACTCTCTCTAATCTTATCTATCACTGGAGCTACTCCAACCTTTTCATGGATATGGTCGTTTCATATCCTATCTATAAGAGTAAATCCATTCATCAACCTGAGCATCCTCATCTCAATAAGACTTAACTTAATTTTATGCTTCTCTTTTAATGGCCAACATTCTACGCCATAAAGCATTGCAAGTCTCACCACCATCTTATAAAATTTTCCCTTAAGTTTGAGTGGTACTTTCCTATCGCACAACAAACCCGAAGCATTCCCCCACTTCAACCATCCAACTTCAATTCTACTAATAATATCCCCATCTATTTCACCATCGTTCTGAACAATAGACCCAAGATATCTAAAACGAGTATAATTATTAATGACTTGATCACTCAAAGTTACAAACCCACCACTAGATCTATTACTACTAAAATTACACTCCATGTATTCAATTTTGGATCTACTCAAACGAAAATATTTAGACTCTAAGGTTGACCTCCATAATTCGAGTTTACCTTCAACTCTCTCAGGTTTTATCAACAAGAAGAATATCATCAGCAAAAAGTATACACCAAAGCACATCCTCTTGCAAATGTCTAGTGAAAACATCCATGACTAAAGCTAAAAGATAAGGGCTTAAGGCTGATCCTTAATGTAATCCAACTAAAATAGGAACATATTATATCAAAGTAAGATAATGACGTAAAATCATAAAAAGTCAAAGGCCATTAAAAATCATACACGATTACAAACAACGTTAAATAAATAGTCCCTCCAACTCCCAGTTCAACATAAATAAGTAATCTAAAGTCATAATTGATAAATTCAAAAGCTTCTCTACTCTCATCATTCGGAGAGTATTCATTAGAATCATTATTATAATTAATTTCTTTTACTCTTTCTCATAATAAAAAATAGAAAAATTGGTTTCAATAAAAGGAGATGAGATGGATGAGAAGCAGCGATAGTGTAACAACAACATTGGCGCCACAATAATGATAATGCAAGAAATTAGAGTGTAGGTGTTAAGGACTTTTGAATATGATTTTGAAGCTGTGTGGTTTTTCTAAATTTTGTTTAGATTTAGGTATAGTAATTAAGTTTAATTTAATATATAAAGTAAATTAAATTTTAAAATAACCTAAAATTAATTTTTGAAGCTTCTGCCTCTTCAAAATTGAGCTAAAATTATGTTGAAGAGAACCATGCAACACTCTTCATCCCTACTGAAGCATAAACCTCATACGGCAAGCGTAAGGTGTACGCCTTATTACTTTTTTTGTACGCCTTATTAGTTTTTGTCTTTTTTTAATTGCGTTGAGGTGAGCATTTAATTGCGTAATTTTATAACATGGCTGAAATAATAGAATAGATGCCTAGTCATGCTAATTTTATAAAGATTATTTTATCCACAAGACAAAAACTAAAAAAAATTAAAACAATAGCTCTCAGTGGTGAATGTCATACAATTATCCAAAGAAAATTTTCACAAAAATTTGAAGGATCTAATCAATATTACAATTTCATATTACTATTAATGATAAATTCTTAGGTAAAGCATTATGTTAGAAGCAAGTATCAATTTAATGTCATTGGCTATTTTTAAGAGGTTACAATTAGAAAAAGTAAAACGGGTATCTGTAACTCTACAACTAGTTGATAGATCATGGACTTATCTTTGGGAATTTATTGAAGATGTGCATATAAAGGTAGATAAACTTATTTTTCCTATAGACTTATAGTATAAGATATAGAATAAGATAAATATATTCCCATCATGCTAGGAAGACCATTTTTCACAACTTGGAAAGCCCTTATTGATATTCAAAAAGAAGGGTTATTTCTTAGAGTACAAGATACGAAGTGATATTCAAAGTACATAATGTTATTGAGTACCCACAAGAGAATAAGAGCTATTCCTGCATTCACGCCTCATATTCTAAATGCCTTGGCCATTATACACAACAAGTGGAAGCATGCATGGTCAATTCTGAATGAGTGATTATGCAATAGTAGTAATTTTAGGGAATTCTAAGAAGGCCAATATTCTACTTGATAAGATGTAGATAAAGAAAAATTAAGTTATACGAAGAATATAAACAAATGCTTTTTAAGAGACAACCCAACTGTTATGTAGATCATCTTATTATTTATATAAACTTTAATATTTTTTGCGTGTGAAGAAATATCAGGCTACTACAAGCTAAACAAGAAGATGAAGATGACTCCAAAGAAGAATTTGTCCCCTTCCATTTAAATTTGAACTCTTTGCTTGTGGTTTGGATTTAGGAAAACATCATTTTGTGTTGTTATTGTCATTTAATCATTGTCTCCTTCCATTTGAGTTTGTTTACTTCAATATCTGGGGTCTAAGTCCTATTGATGATTATTCTTGAGTCTCTTAGGTAATGTTAAGAAATTAAAATTGATAATTCCTTGATATTCTTCATTTTATCAAGAAATTCAAGTTAAATTGTTCACTTCATTGAAAGCTATGATCATTGCTAATGCTTAAGAATACATGCAAACTCTTTTTTTTTTTGTTTGAAAATAATATTTTTTTTTATCAAACCTCATGTCCATATACCTTTTAGCAAAATGAGGTTGCAAAGCATAAAAATTGTCTTCTTGATGTCGCAAGGACACTGATGTTTCACATGAATGTCCCTCACTAATGTTGGGGAGATGTGATCTTTATTGCATGCTACCTTATTAATCATATCCCCTTTACACTTCTAAACAATCAATTGCTCATCAGCATTCTTTTTTTAATCTACCAATTTTTCTCTTACACCCATACTTGTTAATGGCGAATGGCGCACCACGGCGCAAAGGTCCTATTTGAGCCATGGCGCATAGGGCACGGCGCGGCGCGCGTCATTTTGAACATGACGCAAATTATAAAAGAATTATAAAATAATAAGCATGAATATGAAATATCATTAAATTGAAAAACAAACTATCATAATAACAAGCAAACAATAACAATACAAATAAAAAACAATCCAACATAATTTCAAATCCAATAAGTAGTCAATCTTCATACAACTAAAATATATTTAAATGAAAGCAAATAGCATTAAGAAGATAATAATATGCAATCTAACATTTATCTTAATACTTTTAATATATTTAAAAATTAGAAAATATATCATATTAAAAAATTTTAAAAAATAAATATAAAAAATATTTATAAATACATTAAGAAAAATTTAAAACAAATGGTGTGCGCTATTTTGCATCGTGCGCCATGCGCCATGGCGCGCATGTGGCGCAAATAGTGCGCGCCATTTTGAACGTTTGCGCCGCGCCATACACATGGCGCCGTAGGTGCGCCGCGCCGTGCGCCATGGCGCGCGCTATTTTGCGCCATTGATATCTATGCTTACACCATGTGAGTATGGTTGCCTTTGGTTTCTTTATTTATTTTTCCCACATGATAAACTCTCATGGCATTCATTGTATATTCCTTACGCCTGAACTCAAAAAAGAATCTAGATATTATGATCCCTTAATAAATATTTGTACAAGTTAGCTAACATCATCTTCGATAAGAAAACCTCTTTCTTTCCTAATACTCCTTCAGAATCATCACCATCTATTCCTCTTCCTACAGTTGCTCCGCTCCTCGTCTCTCCTCTATAGTTATGCTCCATAAGACCTCAGACATCTACAACAATACCACTTATCGTACTTCTATTGATAATCCCTTGGAGATTGTGCCTTCAAATCTACACCTTACACATTATAACGAGATAAACAAAAAACTACTTATCATCCTAATCACTCCTTCATAACATTTGACAAACCATCCTAATTCTCAAGACATTTCTACAAGCATTATATCATCTTCTATGGAATATACTAATAGCTTGTTGGGTTCTCACTGTCAAGTTCCATCCTGATAGAATCTTTGATTGGCACAAAACTTGGATGATTGCAAAAAAAATTATTCAATACTTTCTCTCAAGTCGCCGCTCAATTTTTATAATTCTAATGTTGTGACAATAAATCAATGTTCGATTGTAATACAGAAGGATGATAGTAATATCTTCTTTCATGGTGACCTAATGAGGTAGTATATATTAAGTTACCTTCTACGTGCATTGCTTAAAAGGAGAAATGCATATGCCTACCAAAGAAGGCCATTTATGGGCTCAGTAGGGTCCCATGGGCTTGGTAAGAAAGATTTTCTAAAATTCTTATAAAAATTGGCATTCGAAGTAGTATGGCCGATCATTATATATTTGTTAAGCATAAAGCATGTTAGTAGTTAATATAGATGATATATTACATAACATGAGTGATAAATAAGTCATATCTAAAGTGAGCGACTAGTTAAATAATTATTTTATAACCAAAGATTTCAGGCACCATAAATATTTTTTCGTATCGAATTTTCTTACAATAGAAAATGGATCTCTCTATCTCAAGGAAAATATGCCACTATTCTCTTTGAAGAAATTGGAATGTTAGGGTGCAAGCTAGCAAACATGCTAAAGATATCATATAGGCTCTTACAGAAGCAATTCATTGGTAACAACTACGTTGAGTTTGTTTATGACATAAAATTAGCTTTCGGGTACTATATTTTTTGGGAGGCAATCTGGTAACCTAAAAAGGTAAGAAACAAATAATTGTAGCCAGATTCAGCATTGAAATAGAATATAGAGTTATGACTCATTCTATATTGGAAATGAAGTGGGTTAGTAATATTAGAAGAGCTCAGTCTTCCAGTAATTGAGACTATGCTTCTCTACTGCAACAACTATGCACTGATATACATTTCCAGCAATCCCATATTTCACAAAAAAAATCAAGCACATCGAGGTTGATTGTTCTTTCACATAGGATGCATTTTCCTAGAAGATTGTTACTCCTTGTATTTTCAATTCATAACATGTGGCGAATATCTTCACCAAAGCTTTGAATCCTCTCATTTTATCATAGATGTGACAAATTAAAATTAACATATATACACAAATATAAAATCGCTACATAACAATGTTGCAAGTAGACTCCCTGAACAACAAACCCTATGATATTACAGGTCGAGTTTATGGATATATCAATGGAAACACATCGTTTGGTATCAAGAAATGTGTGATATGTCCATGCACCCATGACTAAGTGGTCATTGAATGTGTCAATATACATATCATACTGTGATCTGAGCAACACCAGACTTTCAAGTCAAATTTTTGGAGAAAATCAGAATTTCTCATGAATTCAAGATGGACTTTCCTTCCCCTGTCCGATCTAAAAATCTCAAATAGTTAGAATGCCAACCAATGCCCTTGAATTAGTTGCATGAAAGTAGGCTGGACAAGCTCAGTGAGAGAAACACATTCATTGATCAAAATCATACTAGGCTCTTTCAAACAATAGACAACTGAAAGCTTTACTGTAGAATTGGTGATAGTAAATTGCAATTACAATCTTCATAGTTGGATGAAATAACATCAAACCAATATCTAATATCCTAAAAACAGTCCATCAGATGGCTTCCCACTTTAGCACCTCAATGAGTATTAAGAACCATTTCCAATTGTCATTACCCTCTCAAGAACAGGTTATCATGGATTACTCATCCATCTATTGGAGCATTCAAAAGGTCAACCAAAGGTAAACTGTATTTGATTTTCAATGAATTTCCAAATGTACTGAATCGAATCTTAGCACTTGACTCCTCTACGCCAGTAACTCAGAGAGCAGAGCTCTGACAGCTAAGTATCACTGGAGACTGGTGAAGCATGCATGTAAAGGTTAGAACCTTCTTTTTTTCTCTAAGTTACACTTCGCAAAAATAAAATTCTCTGGTATAGAAGCACATGAAATGCTTCATATATGTCAGTGCCATTGTTTAAAATTGCGCAGTATGAGGCTCGCCTCAGCGCAATTCCAGTGAAAAACACATCTAGGTTTACGCTTCAAATTTTTTTTATGAGGTTTGCGCCTCAGCTTGGCTGAGGTCTGACTTGAGGCACGCCTCGCCTCGCTGACGTGAGGCTTACATCTCACTCTATTTATATATATATTTTTTCTATTAAAACTCACCTAAATCCTAAATTAAAGCCTCGAAAAACATCACGCTTAAATGCACCCCCGAGCTACAGCAACTTCCTCTTGACTGTCTTGACCTCCATCCCTCTATTTTCTCCACAGTCAGCATCATTGTAGCCACCAGAGATCACTTGAAACTCGCACACCACCATCACTCCTCTAAAATTTTAAGAGTATTAATCTCATATTTATATTAATGAAAAACATTTATCAAAGAGGAAGATGACTTAAATAAACAAAGAAGAAGCAAATTGGGAGATGGACTCCATAGGATGAAAGAAAGGAGAGACCAATTTGTTGTTATGGTGGCGACTCAAATAAAAACCTCTTTAGTGAGACATTAGACTATTTCAATTTCTTGAGGAATTTAATGTAGATGAGTAGAGAACTGAGAAAGAAGAAATTTTGAGTTGAACTTGATATTATATAATACTTTTATGTCACTCATATATTTAATATTATTTTGCTCTTATAATATTTGAATTTTAATTCTATTTCATGTAATTTATCACTTGCCACTTTACGTCTTGTGCAATGTTTTATTTTATATGTATGTTAATTTATTACTTCATAACTCAATAGAGAAAGGTAACATGTCATTCTTTTACATATTATTTGGGTATTATATAAAAAGTCACTTTTAACATTTATTTTGACTTAACGTAGTTTTTTTTATTTTGACATGAATCTTTTAAGAAATTGTTGTTGTTGTTGTTGTAGTTTTTTTTATTTTGAGGCTTATGTCTTGCCTCACGAACAAAAAAAACATCTTAATACCCAATTGTGCAATTTTAAACCTTGATCAGTGCAGAATCAAGAAAGCATTGACATTCTCAAATTATCCTTGAACATGCAAACAATGTTTCATCAATCAAATTTAAGTATTGGTATTCATATATATTTTGACCAGTTTCTTTTGCGCAATAAAGAAGTAAGATGGAAAGAATAATGTTAAGATGATTATGTCCAAAATTAGGGTGGATAAAATGAAAAATTAATTGTATTGGCATGGTCAAAGTAGCATTAAGTGAACATTAATAGTGGAAAATAAACTTGGACAAATTAGACATGAATAATAAATGCTGACAAAATACAGCCAATAGAAAAATATATAAAATTAGTTAAAGAATTAGAAAAGAAAAAGAACAAGAACTAAGATTATATGAGAAAGATCATTCATCATCACGAGCATCATCATCATTACCGATATCCATACTATTTAGGTTAGATTTATAATCTTCATTATTCATTCATTCATGGCAAGTGCTTCCTAAGGTGGTCAACTGGTCAACCTATTCTTCATAAATCAATTTAAATAACTTCTATTCATTTTGCATTAGGTATGCCCCTTTTCCTTTATAATTCCTCAGACACTAATTTATCCATCCATATAATGATGCATTTTATATCTTTCATTGTATATGTTGAACCACCTAAATATACTTTCAATTACATCACCTTTAATAAATATCCCTCCAACCATTTTCGATTTTCCTAAAATAATCATTCCCCAGTTTATCTTTATTCACTTTGTCATGTATCTATCTTAATATTCTTATTTCTGAATCGCTCAACTTAGCTATCAATCACCTTTTTATTGTTCAACATTAGAATAAATATACCATTATCAACCTAATCAAAATTTTATAAAATTTACAGCATGATGTCCTATTAATGCATAATTCCCCCAAAAAAAAACTATTTTAACCATCTAAGCTAGCCTTAACTCTATAAATATATCCTCAAATATATATTCATGCATCCGTATAATTAATAAAAAAATGCAAAACATAGATATTACTTTATTTTTTAATAATATTGATTCATAAATAATTAGTATTACACTTACTAAAATTAAATATTACATGCTCCATCTTTGTTATTTAATAAGACACAATGGAAAAAAATAATTCATGTAGACAACCCCACATAGTGGGATAAAGGATTGATATTGTTGTTGTTGTACAACATCTTTCTTCTACAAATTTCAAGCTCTTTATCTTCTAAATATCACCAGTCCTAACTTTCCATTTATTTTAATAGATGTTTCAAAAATAAGTGTGATCTACAAAAAGATATAATTAAGAGACCTCGCTTTGAATCTATTTAGTTGGCATTTATATAATCAAGAAGATCTCTAAGTGGGCCTCTGATTCTTTTACATTCAGGGGCTTTTTTATGATCCTCTCATTGATGTTGTCCAATATATATTTTTATTTACAATTGATTATAATCTTTCTTCCTTTAGGACATTTCGCATTTGCTGCATTTTTTACTTAGAATATATTGTTTTTTTGTAGATGTATAAAAAACTGTGACTTAGCATGAGGGTGAGATACAAGATATACATTGGCCATCATTAGCAAAATACAATTGGAGTAAACGGTTATGTATAATATAGCATGAAAGGATGGAAAAACGAAGAGACATTGGAGTCACATGAAAATGACACAAAAAGGCTCATAAGATCATAGTTAAAATGAAAATTTAACAACTAAATATCAAATGGAAACTAATGCTAATTTACAAACAAAAAATAAGGTCAGCTTTGTGATATGAATCAGGAGTTGAACAAACAAACAGAAATCAATAGAGTAGAGAAAGTTGATGCAAAAAGTTTTGGAACGATGATATGAATATTGGGCAAAAAATTGAAAGAATTAAGAAAAATGCACGCATATTGAAGAGATTGCGGAAGTTAAAGAAAAATGCATAACACATTGTACAATTATGCACATGCAAAAAGGGTGAAGGAAGCACCGGCAAGAATAGGGAGTGCATCAAAGCGAACGAGCCAAAAACATAAAAGAGCACAGAGAACATAGGCATACATAGGGAAAAAAAACTTTGTATTTAATTGTTCAAACTTGAAACATAATTAGAAAAAAATGAAACTAAATAACTATAGCTATTATCAAGAATTAAGGTTGAAAAAAAGTTTCACAAGCTACACTAATAGTTTAAGTTCTTATGAAGAAAAAGGCAACAATGTTGAAAATTAGTAAATATTTACAGAAGATGCAGAGAACCATACATGAAAATTTATCCCAAGCATGGACAGAGTCAAACTGAGGGTTATCCTTTCAAGTTTGTTCATTTATTTTCATATTTAGTTCAATTCAAGTTCGAACATGGCCCATGTTTTAAGAAAATAATGGAATCCATAGATTTGAGCCAAGGAAGAAAATCAAGATCCTACGGATTCATGCAAATTTAAAAAATTAGGATCCCATAAATCCATGCCATGAAGAAAAACTAGACCTTTTTGGACATGGAAAGCATATTAGTGAATCTCAAGACTTAAAATTTGATTGTATGCATGAAATTTAATATTTGTATTTATATAGTGGAAGATATTATTCTTGTTTTTAGTGTACCTTACCTTTATTTCCTTTTTTTTATTTTTATTTTTTATTTTTTTGTTTCCTGGTTTTCTTCGTAGATCAATATATATATTTCCTTCTACCAAATAGCTTGAATGAGTAAGAAAATTTTTTGCATTCTACACACGGTATCAATGCACCAGGGTTTTCTTTTCTCCTTACTGGGTAATGTATTCTCCACTTCGAACATAACAAATATTTCAGTTATGGAAATGTTTTTCTACCCCACTTCCATTCCTAAAGGCTATGATTTTCTTTACAGAAAATTTTTATAGCATGTTCATATCTTGCTGAAAAACACTTACAGCCTAAATTATGGTAAAATCTTGTTGTAGGTGTTCTCTGCATTGTATGCTTCTTCGTTGTGAAGCTCTTACAAATTTAAAGGTTGCAAGCTTTTGTTGTTGTCAATTAAGATTCTGAGTCGTTACCTCTCTCTTACGCTGCAGCAGTCAATTTGTTTAAAGAAACATGGGAGTCTTTACCACGCTTTAGGGTTAGGAATAAAGGGGAGTGGTCCAATGTTTGAATCATGGAATGTAGCGAACTTCCTAATTATGTCATGGCCAGGGGACTCAATGGATCCATCAATTAAAGATACATGCATGTTCTAGACTACTTCTAAGAAGATTTAAGATTATGATAGGAAATACTTGAGCATCCTCATCTCTGCTATATGCTCATTTCATATCCTATCTATAAGATTAAAGCCACTCATACACCTGAGCATCCTCATCTCTGCCACACTTAACTTAGTATTATGCTTCTCTTTTAATGGCCAACATTCAGCACCATAAAGCATTGCATGCCTCACTACCATCTTATAGAATTTTCCCTTAAGTTTGAGGGGTACTTTTCTATCACACAACAAGCCCGATGCATTCCTCCACTTCAACCATCCAACTTGAATTCTGCTGATAATATCCCCATCTATTTCACCATCACTCTGAACAATAGATCCAAGATATCTAAAACGTGTACTCTTATTAATGACTTGATTGCCCAAAGTCACAATCCCCTCACCAGGTCATTACTACTAAAATTACACTCCATACATTCCGTTTTAGATATTACTCAAGCGAAAACCTTTAGTCTCTAATGTTGGACCTCCATTAATTCAAGTTTACTTTTTAACTCCCTCTTTAGTCTTATCAACAATAGATAAATTCATCAGCAAAAATTCCATAACCCAAGGTACATCCTCTTGCAAATGTCTAGTTGAGAAATCCATGACTAAGGCAAAACGATATGGGCTTAAGCTGATCCTTGATGTAACCCAACCGAAATAGGGAAATACTTGGTCAACCACCTTGTGTTTGAACACAAGTAAAGCTCCTGCATACATATCTTTAAATGGTTTGGAATATAAGCATTTATAACTCCTTTTCTTTTCAAGAACTCTACATAGCACTTCTCTAGGAAACTTTTATACATATCTTTTCTAAATCAATAAATTCATATGTAGATCCTCCTATTTCTCTATATTTTCCATCAACCTCTTAATAAATGTATGGCTTCCATAGTCGACCTACCGGCATGAATCCAATTGATTTTTGAGAAACATTAAGTATCAGCGCTGCAACCTATGCTCCATAACTCGCTCTCATAGTTTTAAAGTATGACACATTAACTTAATTCTCTATAATTCACACAATCTTGTGCATCACCTTTATTCTTAAAAATAGAAATTAACACACTCATTCTCCAATCATCTACATCTTTTTAGTCTTCAAAATAGTATCAAAAAGTTTAGTAAGCCAAGAAATTCCTTCATCTCCTAAGCATTTCCACACCTCTATTGGAATATCATCAGGTCCAACAGCTTTTTCACCCTTCATTTTCTTTAAAGCCTCTATAACTTCGGTTTTACTAATATGCCGATAAAATTATAAATCTTTATTTTCATTTAGGGTGCTAAGGTCACTATAGTCAATCTTATTATCACAATTTTCATTAAAAAATTTAGCAAAATATCTCATCCACCTTTGTTGAATATCATCTTCTAAGAAAAATATTTTTTTATCTTCATCCTTAATACACTTCACTTGAACTAAAACACCCCCAGATAATTATATATTAAATAAATTTGTAAATCGAGCCTTAAATGAGCATATTAGCGAGCATTAATTGACCTTCTTAACGAGTTTGTTCATGAGCTTTAAATGATTCTATTCATGACTATAAAAGCTAGTACACAAAAAAAAAGGTTGCATGTCACAATAAACCCCTTGCACCATAGTCATAGTGCGGCACACGCGCAAAATGACCCATGTCATGGCGCCAAGCTCACCGTCTCAAAAATGTTTTCAGTTATTCTCATTATTAAAAGACATTGGGACACAGTGAATAGGGAGAACAACAAGGAAATTATTCATTAAGAATTGGTGAGGAAAATATATTGGGATTTAGCAAGGCAAAAGTTTCAAAAAACAAATCTAACAGGCAAGAAATGAAAACAGATATTTTCTCATCACACAATTATTACTTTCATTAGCGTCTTCTGCTTTCACAGCATTAATTAAGTCAACTTCACTAGGTAAATTATTGTTATAGCCTTCTTCCATGCAAGAACGGGAAGCCAAATGAATAGAAAGAGTACCATTATTTAGAAATTGAGAGCAGCAGTACTTAAGTAGAAATAATATTAAATGCTTCTTACCACCTTGCGATATTAAGTATGCTCATTAGAGGCAATGTAAGATAATTCGATGGCGGAAAAATTGGTATGCTCATGTCAGAATTGGGCACAAGTAAATCCTCAAGTGCATGATGGCCCCATATCCTAGCAACATCAACTGGAATCCAACTGAAAAGACAGAAGAAATATATATAAATATATGATATGCACTACTTCAAAGAAAACTTAGCGTCTAAATAATATCTTAAAGAAACTTAAACTATACCCATTACAGTTCAATGCTAATCTGCTAGAACCTCTAGATAAGAGTAACTGCAAAATTAGAAGGAGGTGCAAAACAACTTAGAATACAAAATTCAATCAAAGAAAAGTCAAATCACAAATACAAAAATCAACAAAAAAAAGGCATATAGTGAAACTGAATTTGCCTGGCAACATTTAAGATTGCCTCCACAAGCTGCATAATGCAAAGGAGTGCTTCCCGCTCCTGCAAGCCATTGAAATCAAATCAACACAGCTCTTCCCTAATATACCAACAATTAAATTAGGTTAACAATTCGCTTAGCATAATAAGGTAGCCTCAAACCAATCAAATTCATCGAAGAACCATAATGAAATGTCACAGCAGCAACATTGGCATGCAAATCAAGCAACAGCTGAACGCACTCAACATAACCATTCAAAGCTGCTATGTGAAGAGCCGTGATACCGCCATCAGCTGGCTTGCTAATAAACTTTGCCAGAGAACTGTAGCAAACAAGCCAAGCTTAAGAACTAAATTTCAAGATATGAAATGGCACAAAAAAATTAGCCATCAAATCGTATGGAAGAAAACACACATCTGATCATATCTAAGTCCCAAAGAAGAATCAAGGCTGCTGCTCCTGCTGCAACCATCTCCGTCCCCAACCTCAATGGAAGCTGCCGTCGCATAGGGCGAGCTCGGGACAAAGTCAGCAACCAAAAGCCTTATGCACCTCACATGCCCATCCACCACTGCAAAGTGTAGCGCCGTCCTACCACTGAGATAATCCGCTCTAGTAACCTAATCAAATAACATTCAAAATCACAAAAAGCTCAATCTCTAAAAAAACTGATCCTTGAAAGAATCAAACGAATACAATAAGGACTCATTCAATGCAATGAAATTAGAAAATATTATTTTGAAAAACTAAGAAGTACCGGATTCTGCCATTTGATTTGACATAATGTAATAAAAAAAATAATACTAGTTTTAAGATTCAAAACACCATCTCAAATGCAATATTTTTTTCACACAAAATAAAGTAATTATTTTTTAAAATATATTTTTGTTCAACAAACAATGATAAATTATTAAATTCAGAAGACATATACCCAAAAATACAATAATCAGGATATTGTACGCCACTGTATATAAAGTATACAAATTTTTATGCATATCTGTATACATCCTCTCTATTAGTAGTTTCTAAATACAAAACATATTTAAAAACAATGATTTCGATGTGTAAAATGAAATTATTAATTTTCATAAAATTTGATAATTTTAGAAAATTTTAAAAGTCGCATTAATTCTTCATTAATATTAAAACATTCAACCAAATGACAGCAAACTCATTCCAAAATGAGTAAAAACAAATTAAAAAAAATGCAGATGAAGTACATTGCATCGGTAGAGCAACAGAGCCTGCACGACTTCCCAGTGCCCGTGCCGGCAAGCTTGCATCAACGCCGTCTAAACAAATATCAAACAGATGAAAGAAACAAAAAATTCAAACGATAATCCAGAAAAAACCCAAACCGGATACTAAACCTAGAGATGTCAGATCAAGATCAAGAACCTGGCCGCAATAATTCCTCGAATTCACGTCCGCCCCATTCTCCAGCAGCAGCGTAACTATCTAAAATCACTCCAATAAAAAAAAATAAGGTTTACAGAAAATTTCGAAAGGAGATGCAGGAAATGTGAGTAGATGAATCGGACATCGTTGTGCCCCTTTGCGGCGGCGAAATGGAGCGGGGAATTGAGGCCGCCGAAGGTGGAGTACTTGGCAAGGCAAGGGTTGAATTCGAGCAACATGCGAGCCTCAATGAAATCACCATCTCTAGCCGCCGACACAAGACGTTCCCCGGAAGCCGAGCAACCAAGCGAGTTTCCCATCGTCAACTAGGCCGCCGGAAGATCTCTACGCCGGCGAGCCCTCAACGCATTAGCCCGGGGACGCCTCTTCCACGGGAGTACGGGACCACGACCACCTTTCTCTCTCAACCTTCCCCCGCACGCCTCGTCGCTGAGGAGAGGAAAAGAGACGGACCTCCGCCGGTCCACCGAACCCACGTTGTATAAATGTTATATTCTTATTACGTATCCGAAATTCCGAATCAATCCTCTCCGGATATCCGGGTCAAAATTTTTTTTTTTTAAGATATCTCTAATATAAATTTTAATTAAATTGTTTGTATAACATATTCAACCTTAAATAAGTTTAATAATTTGAAGATTTACTAGGTTTAAAATGAAAAAAAAAAAGACAATTTCTTACAAAATAGAATAATAAAATGTGAGTTGTTATGATTGGACCCCACTTAAGAGGCACTACCGGTCGAGGGGAATCGAGCACTAATTCGAAAGTTCCCAACCATACTCGTCCACCAACCAAAATAATCATAGATAGATAAGATCAGATATATAACATCTCTATCATAGAAATATTTAAGATATATTTTAATTTTGTTAAGATTTATCTATAATAAAAATTATTTTTCATTTAAAATATTTTTATATAATTTTATATTAAAATTTAATAGTAAAAATATTTTAATTGCCTATTTAATAAGGAAACATCTTTTGATAATTTCAACTTCTTTGATGAAAACGTTGACCTATGACTTACTGATCATAATTTGTATTATTAATGGAATATAGTTATAAAGGACGGTTTTAGTTAGATTATGCTTAAATTTTAAATAGTATTAAATTATTTTGTTGTGAAATATTATTGGAGATTATTAAAGAATTTGATATGACCAAAACCTTAATATCTAAATGAATTATTATGATGAATCATTTCAGCCTTCAATATAGAATGGAGAATTGAGCTAGATAACATATGAATTCAAAGATAAAAGATAACTAGAGTTGATATATCCATTAAAAAATTAGCACAATAGGCGGGAATTTCGAGGCAAAACTTGAATTAAATTTAAGATCATATGAACTTCATTTTTAGCAAATTTATAGTCGAGCTGAATAGCTCGATGGGAAGAGCCCAACGATATCAAAGGTGGTTCAATCTGAGCCCAAATGAGTCCAAATAAAACACTCGAAGTGTGTTTGAAAATTTCAATCATTAATTTGGTAACCAAATGATTTTCAAATTTGGCATGCTTAGAATTGAATTGAGAATTTTGATATCATTAATACACTTAAATGCTAAATAAACACTTCCTGATAAAGAGAATCAATATGGACCACAAGATAGAACCAGAAGATATTGTTTTGGATTATAGTTCAATTTATCAAAATGCTCATAAAAAAACTATAAATAGAGCCTTATTTTCCATATAAGGGAGGAAGAATAGAGGGGGAATTAGAGAGAGCTCTATTGGATTTTTCAATCATCGCCGCCAATGACCACCGCCAGCTATTACTGCTGACCACTAACGATGTCGATGATCACTTTCAATAGTTGCCTCCATCTCAAACTTCTAACAAAATTTAACCATGTTATTGTGTATTAACTATCCACTTATTGACATCAAACATCTATAATCTCTATAGAGAAAATCAAGCTGAGATATTTGGTGTTTACTATCTATTAGTAAACACTTAATTTGTCTAATCTCTATAAGGGAAAATCATACTTTTGTTTTCAAATAATTTATCTTCTCCAATTGTGAAGAAAGGTGGAATCTTATATCACGTACTACGTAGTGAATTTTTCAATTATGTGTAGTTTTTTACACTTTCACAGTTTTTCATATAAAAATTTATGATCATATCACTTTTATTTGTACGTGCTGAATTTTTATATAACATTGCATATTCAAATTTTTTAGCGCGTAACAAGAGTCATATGGTATCTCTATACTTATACTTATTTTTCTATTTATAGATGCAAGACTACATCAATGTTAGATGATGGCTCATAATAGTCTAAGATTGCTTTCAAGATAATAAGTCATGATAAAATTGATTTAGAATTTTTTTGGGACAACTGTAATATTTTGAAAAGATGATTGTAAACCTTTTATAGAAAAATAACCACCTTTTAAAAATTATTGTGGATATTATAAATGTTATCTTTTAAAAAGTTTTTTTTTTTTTTTTAACGGGGGTATCGTCCTGCTGCCACATCAGCTTGTGACACACTTGGCGATGTTCACTAATCCTTCGGCGAGTCTACCAGCAACCAACCCCACTGGTGCAGGACTCACAGTTCTTTTCTCTTTACTTAAGGAGTCGTGCCGTATGAGAGGGTATTCGAACTTGGGATGGGGGGTTCCCAACCAAGCACTCCCACCAACCCACCTAAGCCCGATGGGGTATCTTTTAAAAAGTTGAGTATATGTTTTCTTAAAGGTATCGCAGATTTACAACTCTAATGGTCAAAGGCAGCTTCTCATCACTTAGATTTCTAGAAAGCAACTAAAAAATAATTAAAAAAATAATATTAGCAAGATATAATTATGAATCTAACCTATAAAGCAAGACAGTGAGAAAGTTGTCCCAAACAAAACTCTTAGCGATTATCAAATATTCATGTTTCATATTATGAGTTTAATTAGAAAGAATGCGGATTTCAAAATTTTATCTATTTAAACTATGATTTTAAACTAAAATCATTCAATAATATATGAATATAAATTTAAAAATATCAACATGAGATATTATAGATAAAGTATATTATTATTTTAAATAAAACATAGAATCTATAGTGACATATTTTATATAAAATATACCCAATAAATGCTTAAACCATGCCAAGAGAGATAAAAAATTAGTCTAGTTGGTGTTCAAAAATGTATCCAAAAAAAAAAAAGTATCTAATAATGGAGAAATTATTTTGTACTGAGATCGGACGCAGAATGTCGTCTGGAGACCAATCAGAATGCACCACGTCAGTGGTATCGAGCCGTGATACATAATGGAGAAATTATTCTGTGCGGAGATCGAACGCAGAATGTTGTCTGGAGATCAATCAGAATGCACCACATCAGTGGTATCGAGCAGTGATACTGGGTAGTACCGAGTAGTTACGAGCACAATGGTGATATAGCGTATTCTAGTTATTCTCTGGACGACATTTAATGACCGCACATAATAACTAATCCATCTCCTAGAATAGATGCATGAATGTCTTAACGTACAATAGAATACCATTTATGGTTGTGGGGGTTGTGAGTTCACAATTCACATGATTAATAATAAGCAAAATGCTCATAACGCTACATGATCAGAACATTTTTTTATTAAATTTTATCCATCAGTGGCAATAACATTAGGAAAATATTTATTTTAAATAGTGAGCCGTCCGTTAGCTCAAACTACCCACTTCAAAATATTGCCTTAAACATAAGGCAAAGCATTGATTGCTTTAGGTTTCATTTGGGACGACTTTTTTACTATTTTTTAAAGCAATTGTATAGTACAAAAATTTTAATTTTTATATTTAAAAAACAAAAATAGTAAGCAAGCCATCCCAAACGAAACCATAGTGAGCATCAAGGGCTGATCCATCTTATGTCGAGGGGTCGAGGGGGACAATTGCCCCCCCTCTAAAAAATTTTTTTAAAAAATCATTATATGGTTATTTCGGTAATTTGTCCCACTACATCTAATTTTTTAGTCTTTATTACATGGATTTGTAGGCAATTACCCTCCCTAAAAGTTTTAAAATACTATGATCTTTAGGCAATTGCCCAATATAATCAAATGATGAATCAAATACAAAGAGAAATAGTAAAGAAAATTAAAAAATACAAGTCAACTACTTAGACCCCCGACATATCTGTGAAATGTACAATGATCAAGGATATGAACAAATAGGAGTTGAGCCGACTTCAAGGAAAAAAAATCTCTACACTTTTTGCCTCCCTGAAATTAAGGCTGGATCCGCCCCTAGTACGCATTTGATTTTCTCGACAGACAAATCAATCAGGTTGAAATGATAAAACTTCAATCTCTCCATTTGTTAGAGATAGCTAAAGAAGGTAAGGCATATCATTATTGTCAGTTATGCATAAGAGATGTTGGTCCTCATCAAATGGGTGTACTTGCATAATGCCAACTTTGATGCTCAAATTGGTTTTTATAACCTTGAAGACAAGAAAAAGGCATACAATCTCAGAGCGAGTAAGGGCCAAAGATAAGATCATAACAACAAAAAGAGAGAGGCCTGAATCCAAGTAACATACAATTATTTGATATGCATTCTATAAAGACTCGAGACTTCCAACTAGTTTGATTATATATATTAATCCTTTCAAAAGAGCTTTTAAAAAATTGATGCACTTAAAAACTATTTTAAAAAATAGTAAAAAAATTGTCTCAAACGAAGACTTACGCTTTGTTTAGGATAGTTTTCTTATTGCTTCTTAAAGCAACTTTCTAGTACAAACATTTTAATTTTTATACTAGAAAGCTGCTTCAATAAGCAGTAAAAAAGTCGTCCTGGGATGACTTTCCCACTGCTTCTTAAAGCAGCTTTTTTATACAAAAATTTTAATTTTTATACTATAAAACTGCTCTGAAAAATAATAATAAAAAAATCATCTCAAATAAAACCTTAAATTACTTTTAAGTAAAATAACACTACCATACATTCTACTCCTAAATCCTGATGGTAAATACTAAATTCAATAACAATATAATTTTAAAAAGACTAACAAGTAACAACACAGCATTTACACAAATACCTCTAATTATAAACGGTAAAATTAAAAGAAAAATAATACTAATAGTCTAATATAGCAAAGCAAACAAGTAAAATATGTGGTAAGAATCTCTTAATTGCATAGAAATGGTGTAGAGCATTGAATGTGGGGAGTCCCTGCTGATTTAAAAACCTGCTTACAGTACCTCCACAATGGCTCAGCACAGAAATGAGATTCCTTGGTTTCTCTACAGAATTCTAGATGCCAAGCAGCAGCAGGCTTTAGTACACTACAGCGTAGAAACGGATCATTCAAGTTAGAAATAATATTAACAGTTAAATTTTTATATTTGTTTACATAATATTTTGATAAAATATAAATAAAAATATATATTTCACACAATATAGTAAGAGTTTTCGAGCTACCAAATGAGCTCGTTCATGAACAAACGAGCTCATTAAATAGTTCTAATAAACAAGTTTGTTCATGAGCATTTCAAACACATAATACAACAAATATGAACAAATACATTTTGTATATGTACAAATTCATTCTATTGAAAGAGCATAATATAAAAAATAAAATTATTTTTTTATAAAATAAGAATCATTTACTATAATAACACTAAAAAATATGTCATAATAGAATAAATTAAGATTTATAACCAATTCTTGACGAGATTATTCACAAGCTCTATATTAATTGTTAATCAAGCTCTTAATTAACGAGCTTTATATCAAGTTTATTTACGGACTTTAAATAACATTGTTCATGAACATAAACAAATTAAACACATAGTTGACATTTAATCTTTCAATCATGTATTTTAAAAATTATACAAAGTTGTTTGATTACCTAAACAAACTGAACCACAAGTAGCTTATCAAATACTTTCATTTGTAACCCTATTAGTGAAAAAAAAAGTGCCAAAAAGATCAGCAATCAATATAATTACTAAATATTAAATATCTATTGAATAATGGCTAATGAAACAACAGCATTGTTGATAGTCTCTATAAAGCTATGTGCTGGCCAAATTCTTGTTATGTAAATTTTTAAATTTTTTGTTGATCATGTTGCACTTGGTCATACAGATTATATATGAGCTTCGTTTGAGACGCTTTCTTGTTGTTTCTTAAAACAATTTTTTAATATTAAAGTTGAAATTTTTGTACTCGAAAGTTGCTTACAAAACCCTAATCCGACTGGATTCAAGAGAAACTTTACAGTATTTCAATAGATGTGGATTGGCTGAACAAGTTAGATCTTTTGAATTTAGGTTATCTGACACTTTTACCGTTAGGCTTCATTTGGGACAGCTTTTTTATTGCTTTCTAAAACAACTTTTCAGTACAAAATTTTTTTGAATTATAAAATTTTATACTAAAAAGTTGTTTTATGAAGTTGTACGAAAGTTGTCCCAAACGAAACCTTAGTGAGTACTATGCAGTCGGCTTATGCTAAAAAGCCGTTTTAGGAAGCAATATGAAAGTTGTCCCAAACAAAATCTTAGTGAGTACTATGCAGTCGGCTTAAGCTGATTGAGTGAAACCAACTAGTGGGATTTAGGTTCCCCATACAAGTAACCTTCTGGCATGGCTATATGGCTGGTCGGATGGAAATCGCCAAAGATCAGTGAGACATGCTGGCCATATATGTCATTCTTCTTTTACTTTTGGCAAGTGTGGAGAGCCTGCCATGATTCTTTCCACTAGATCTTCCCAAGGCAAGATTTTCCACCATCTACTTGTTTGGACAAACCTGTCTCTCGGTAGTGTGATAAGGTGACACAGTAAATTTTCGCATGTGACCATCCATTAAGAAAAAAGCTTCCGTGCATCATGCATGAACCTAACTATGTTGTGTGAATGACTACTGACTTGATGTGACCATCTGAACATCTTCAATTATTGAGCCTATCATGATATCGAGAGATTATTCTGTGCGGACGTCGCACGCAGTTCATTATCCGGAGACCAATCAGATTGCGCCATATCAGCGGTATCGAGCCGTGGTACCGAGCAATATCGAACCAGGTACCGAGCAGAAGTTGTGAATAGACTTGACACTCACTATATATACACTAGCTAAAATAGATTAGGTTCAGTATCACGCTTGATTCTATCGCAGATGGGATCCTAGATCAAAGAGCAAGTAATTATGAGAATAACTTGTTAAGTGAGCTCATAGGATATCAAGAAGTCCATTGGGGACATCTAGGAAAATTAGAGAAGATTACGGCAACTTAACACTAAAAATAGCTAACCCATTTGTGGCATCCATCACATAACTGACCATATTGATGCAAAAGCTAGTTTATGAAACAAGATTCTATTGCATTTATAAAAGTTGCAAGAGTGACAAATATGAATAGGTAGACATTGAGAAACAAGTGGTTGGAGTGATTAGATGATGTGCTAACCATTTGAGATTTCTTAAATGTATCATAGCATAACTTAAATCAACATACCTCTCAATTGAGAGATAGAGTCCACTATATAAGTAGTGTTGAGAACAAGTTCTGTCAAGAAAATCGTTAAATATTGACGATAGAACTCACGTAGTAAAAGATGTAGTACTAGACTTGATAAGCGCATAACTTAATACATCGAGTACATTATTATAGGGTGATGCCGGAGCTTCTCCTCAAGTCTCCAAGAACACCTGCAAGAGCTAAAGAACAGAGGAAAAGAAGGTTTGCACAGAAGCAATGAAACAGTGATCGAAATTCTATTGATTTTTCTATCTGTAACAGCATCAGCTAAGGTGCCTTTAACTCAGCCCAGCCTTCCTCTTAAACGGAAAAAGGAAGAAAAGGTATACTAAGGCAGCATAACTAATTGAAGTAAAAAGAGTAGTGGAGCACACTCCCACTAACGAACTAGGCAGCAAAGGAAATAACTAATAATAATAAAAGCTAAATTTATGAAATAGGTAGAACTCATCTGGCAGCTCCCAAACAGGTGTCAGCAGGTTCAAAACAGGCTTCGGGTAGCTCCCCACTTGGTATGCACCGCATCATAGGGGAGTAACTGTCTTTATGAAAAAAGCATGAAAGCTTAAGGTTGTGTATTGATTATCAAGATTTAAACAAAAAGATGGTTAAAAATAAGTATTTACTTAGGAGAATGAACACCCACTTTGACCAATTAAGGGTGATTGTGTGATGCCTCATAATTTAATTTGGAATAATTATTTTTTTTATCTTTTAACATACGAAAATCAGAGCTATCTAATAGCATCTATCAGTATAAATGGTGGAAAGAAATTCAATAATTCAAAACATTAATGTACATTTATGTTTATTTCCCAAAAATCATATACACTACTCAAGATCTATACAATCATATTATAACTACTATATCATGACGACAAAATAATAGCTAAAATAAAAAAGAACGTGAACCTGAAGAAATCTCGATCAGTCTTGCATTCTAGCTCACTTGTCTTGACTTGAAATCATTTAACCATTTATAATGAGTTCAAGAGCCCAACAAAAAAATTATATCTTACAACTGAACGCAAAGTACAACAAATGAGTAATATGCATGTCAGCAGTCAAATCATAGCAGTAGCATGCACATGATCATAGGGTAATACTGACAAGCGCACTACATCCACTTCACCAAGCAGAACCAGTAGCCACCTCTACCTCTCATAAAATGTCTCCACCAACGCCTGCTAAACATAACACTTTATGTAACTGTTAGGGTTATTTGCGTAATTACAGTTACTACACTTTATCTATAAAACAACATGTAATGTGTATTTGCTCATCTATGGAAACACGATAGATTATTGTTCATCTTCTTCCTCTAGTCTCCTTATTGTTTATCAAGTTCCTTCAAATACAATGGAGAAATCAATAAACCAATACAATTGTTAAATCGCTAAAGCAGTCGGCATATCAATACTACAATTAGTAGAGAAATTGTATAAAATATCAAATCAAAAAATCAGTAAAGGCTGTTAAAATCATGTGAATGCAGTAAAATCAAAATCATTTCTCAACAAGAACCCCAAATGGCATCGAAAACAGTCTAATCCGAACTCAAATGGGCTCAAATCAAGAGCTTAGAGCCTATTTAAAAGCTCCAAAGTATTAATTGGATGACTTAAAATTGGAGAGAGATCACACATAAAAATCTTAGAGTTTTGCTTACAATTGTCGCCTACAATATATCAACATCAATCAACTATTATCATCATACTTCCATCGCCAAATCGTTACCACCAAATATCCGAAAAAATTATACTATTTTCATAAATAATAGCTTATTTTAGTTGGACTAGACCAGTAAATTTTTCTTCTTTTGTTTTTCAGATACTAACTCTTATGTCCTCTGCGAACACCTTTCATTAATCTTTAATGTATGTACAAAACTTAATGCAATATTAAGAAAAATTTAAATTCTAAGGCCATAAATTTTCTAGCTGGAAAAGTCCCATGATATAAATTATTTCCTTACAAACAAAAACAATTATTAATGTTGAAAAAGACCCTTCATATAATTATATATAGAATATATAAGCCTGGACCGAATTATAATAGACCAAATGATAAAACAATTGTATTTCTTTTAAGACAAAAAAAAATTATAAACCTACATAAAATAATGGCACATATCAATTAAAATTATATATAAAAAAAGATTACGATTAAGGCTTCATTTGAGACCGTTTTTTTAGTGCTTCTTAAAAGCTTTTTAGCACAAAAATTAAAAATTTTGTACTAAAAAGTTGTTTTAAGAAGCAATAAAAAAGTCATCACAAACTAATGTTTTGTTTGGGACAACTTTTTTATTGATTTTTAAAACAGAGTTTTAGTTAAAAAAATTTAATTTTTGTACTAAAACTCTGTTTTAAGAAGCAATAAAAAAATCATTTCAAACGAAGTCTAAATCTAAGACTTCATTTGAGATGACTTTCTTACTTTTTTTTAAAGCTGTAAAAAAACAGACATAGGCTTCATTTGATATAGCTTTCTTACTATTTTATGAAGCAGTTTTTTAATACAAATATTTTTTAAATTTGATAATTTTTGTGCAAAAAAGCTGATTCATAAAGCAGTAAGAAAGCTGCCGTTTTCTAAAATAACTTTTTGGTAAAAAAAAATTAGCTTAAAATTTTTTCATATTAAAAAATGGTTTTATAAATCAGTAAAAAAATCGTTCCATAGGAAGCCTAAATTCAAAGATAAAATTTGTCAGTTTGAATCGGCTCCGTCTGATAAAATTCTGTATGAAGTAAATTATAATCGAAAGGGTATGCACAAAATTATATTTCTTTTAGAAAATGTTGAAGTGAATAGTGTGTGGCTGAAGTAAACTGTGGATTGCCTGGCATGCTCTTGATCATATACAGTCTCACACGTGCGACACACACGTGTTTGATGATTGCCAAAATCATTGCTTTTAAATGTGAATGATTTTGATTTAATTTTGATTGAAACAGATTCAAAATTCATTGAGCACTTTTAATTTTGATTGATTTTTATATTTCTAATGGGAAATTGAAATTTTTTGTTAAGTTTTAATAATATTTAACTTAATTAGCTAGCAATTGTGTCAAATCTATTATGTTAGTCGAACCTTTCGCAACCATTCACATTCAATGTGATTGGGCTAATCCCCGAACCATGACGAACCTCTCATGGCTCCTTCATCCAGGCCAAAGGAAATCCTAAAACAAGATAATGTAATGACCGAGGACGATCAGGTCCAACAATTTTGAATTGCACATTCTATTCGGGTGCTAAAATGCAACATTATAATATTCTCAACAAGGAACATTTACAATAAAACTTTTAAAATTCAATGGCAAGAAATAAAGATATAAGTATAGTGAACAATATAAAAATCCAAAATAAATATGATAAAAATGAAATAGGAGGATGCAACTACTTAATCGCCACTATGAGATTAGATAATTACAAAATTGGAATCTAAGAAAAAAAAATTAGCGAATACCAACTTTAATTTTCTTTTTTTTAGAACGGGGTTATGTATCTGTTGTCACTCCAAATGAAGCGCTTGACGACATAACTAATCCCTCGGCAAAACCTAACAAGGCCACCGACCGGCATCGGACCGACACTTATTTTGCCCCACTAAAGAGGTGAAATCTTAGTAAAAGGGATTCGAATCCAATATGAGGAGTTCCCAAGGGTGCTTGCCAACAACCACCTTAAGCCTCGCTTGTTAACTTTAATTTTCGTATACTACGTAATTTTGAAAGCACTGGTTATCTATCATTCCCACACAAACATTTAATAAACAAATAAGTATCTAGAACACAACTCTCCTTGGCCTATTGGTTGAGAGCTTAGGCTTCCAACTAAGAGGTTCAGGGTTCAAGTCTATATGTATGCGTTGTGTGTGTGAGTTTGTCTTAAATGGCTTAAATGTCCCCAAAAAAAAATTAAGTATCTAGATAGCTCTCATAAATATGGGACACATCATCCATGCAAATAATAGGATTTGACCGTTTGGTCGAGTTAAATCAATCAATCAACAGCAGATCCAATGCAAAAAAAGTTCCCATCTCCCATTGGATGAGCACATTTTGGCTTCATTCCTAAACTCCAAAGTAATTATTCACCCTTTTTTCTGAAATAAATTCTCATATTGCTGAATCAAATCATGCAAATAATAATAATAATAATAATAATAATAATAATAATAATAATAATAATAATAATAATAATGGTGAATAAATTTATTTCAAATGCACATTCTCAAAGAATCTTTACAGTCAAAGAAATGAAAATACAGACATTCCTTCAATTCCAGATAAGGGCAGCTCCGAATTCTGCCAATCAAAGAGACAAGAAAACATTCAGAAGAACATGGCATATGGCCATAGTTTATAGATCAAGATCATGGAAGAAAATCAAGCTCATTCACTATTACAAGTTCATTAAACTGTTAAGATTACATTATTAGAATAAAACTACAGCTAACAGACAAAGATTTGAAAGAAAATAAGCACTGCAAGACCAATCAGAAGAGCTCTGAAACATTGAAGAAGTTATTAAGCTAGAAAAGGGTATAAAATTTTGCTCTTTTTTGTGCTATATTGTTCTGTATTGATACAAATATAATTTTCAATACAGAGCAATATGAATTGATATCGAGCAAAATAAAAGACAAGTTTAATAATTTCTCCAAACATTCAAACTGCATATTTCCTAGGCAGAGTTGTTAGATATCAATCAATTAGATCCTTAAAGGCCTACCTAATCTATCCAGCCTTCCTGAGCCAGGATAAGCCTTATTTGCATACTTGGTAGGCGCCATTGATGATCTCTGGCCGGTCCCTGGAGATGACAGCCTCCTTATTGAACTCGATTTCTCGTACTCCGGCCTTTGCCTTGGAGCGCTCAAAGAACGAACTTTTGCCATCGACGACTCAGTGTTCGCCATGTAGTTCGGGTAGTCGGTGTACCCGTTGAACAAGCTTCTTGAGCACTCACTCTTAGCAGGCGTGAAAGGTCCCCTCCTCAAGCTCGCCGGTCGCGAAGTTGCAGAGTAGAACTGAGGGCTTTCACCCAAGTCCAAAACTGGGAATCTAAGCATTGGGCTCATTGGCTGGTGCCTGTTGACAGGTGAAGGACTAGGAACAGATATTTGGGACGTGGTCGAGTCTTTCGATAGCAAGTCTTGCGCAGTTGATGAGTTCCTTCCAATATGATCAGAGTTCATATTGGAATAAGAGGAATGAAGATGATTGTGGCTAGCAAGACGCTTTGAATTGGACTGCGGTTTCCCTGTGTCAACTTCCAAGATCTTGGCATTCTTCTCATCATCCATGGCCTTGGATGCTTCAATGCAGTCCCAGTATCGCTCTTCCATCCACTGATCAAGCCAGTTCCAATTAGCTGATTGATCTATTTCGCCATTAACAGAATTCATACCTCCAGTTTGCTTTGAAGAATTCTTCTGCATATGAAATGGGAAGAATTCAATCTAATTATCGAATTAAGGAGCGGCTTGATTCTTCAATTTTTGTAATAATGTGATGCCATATGATCAACAAGTACGAAGAATGGAGACATCTTTAAAATCAAAAAATTCTTTAATGACATTTCAAATGTTGCACAAATCTATCAATCTCTAAATGCAAACCAGATTTGGATAGTTACCTTGAGAGATCCAGACGTATTTGGATTTGGGGAATTCGGTCGAACCGATGGCTCATACTTATCAGGAGTGGCAGGACCCTGTAATGTAAGTAACTTAAAACACAGTATGAATCTGGAAACATTTCACAAATCACAATATAAGGTATTGGTAAAAAAAGAACTATGGCTTACAGGATTAGAGCGGGAGCTCTTGCTGGATCTGCTTGGCTCCGTGCGAAGAGCCCGGCAAGCTCGAGCTCGGGCCTGAACCCGAACCAGAGCTTGCATGCACCGCATAGTCTCAGCTGCCTGCTTTCTCACAATGTTGCCTCTAACCAAAGCCTGAAGTCTCACCAATCCTTTAAGCGCTTTCAGAGCTCTCCTTGCCTTCACACACAAACAACAATCAAAATCTACAGAGATTGAACAAATTTTTCTACTTCTAAAAAATAAAAGAAAAATTATAGCATTTGAGGTGCTATAGTGTAGCGAAGAAGGATACGGATCTATGAAGCTACCCCTGGACGGTAGAATTAAATGCAAAGAGCATTTATGAAAGGTAACTATCGGCCCCATCCCTTCGCCACTAACATTCGCCATGAAAGTTGCTTCTTGAGAAAGGAATGAGAGATTTATTAGCCAGCAATCTACCTAGAGCTAAAGTTTCCCAGAAAGGGAAATATAATTAAAAGCAAGGGAAGCCATAGGGCTGGAAAAAGGTAAAACAAGCAGTAAATTTTTCATCAAAGATGGATTAGAAGATGCCGAAATTGTCTCATGTTGAGTCAGAAGAAGCTGCAAAATAGGAACTTTGAGGTGACCGGTATCTTTCTCGAAAAAACAGGCACAAGTCCATTGAACACCAGCCGTTCGACGAAATACCTCAACGGTAGTTCGACTGATTTCAGTATTTTACACACTGGAATCAGAAGATCCAAACGAAGAATTAAAAAGATTAAATCTTTTATGAGGAAATCTTACCAAATAACCACGGAAAGCAGCCTGGATCTTAATGGCAGCCCTTTCTTCGCGCTTCATTCCTACCGACCTGCTGCTGCTTGTGAGACGCACCACAGCCGCGGCGGCCTGAGCGGCAGCCACCGCCGCCTCCGCCACGGCGGCGGTCGCCGCGGCAACCGCGATGGCGCGTTTGTTCTGCTCCTCTCCGTCCACTACCACGGCACTATACGAACTCTTAAGTTCCTCAACCTTTTTCTGTTCATGTATGTTCTCTTTCTGTCGGAATGACTTGACAAAACCCCATTTTTTCTTTCCTCCTAAGAGCGTTCGGAACCACCTCGCTGCCTTCCCCATCCGCCGCTTTACGCCGCCCCCGGCGGCTAGCGCATAACCAGTGCTAAGTGCATTCGGTTTCAGGTAGGAAAGTGAAAGAGAGGATTGAATTAAGAGCGGGAAATCAAATAAAACGGAGAAGTGATGAGAGGAAGGAGGAGGAAAAGAACCGGAAGGCCGGAGACTAGAGCTGGATTTCTCTCTCACTTACAGTGACAGTTCACCTTGTTTATTAGCTGCGCTGGGTGGGCCAAAATATTAAATTTTTACGTGTAATATTATAATTCTTAAAAACTAAAAATTAAACAAAAAAGATTCATTTTTATGCTCATTTTTTTACATAATAACTGCAGATAGATCCTCCATTCGTAGTTAAAATATTTCTTATTTTCGGGCCCACTAAATGTCAGGATTGATTATTTTTATTTGATTAGTAAAAAATAAAAAACAACTTACCTATAAATAAATAAATAAATATTATTTTCGTCAGTTATTGAAAGTTTATAAATATTATTTTCGTCAGTTATTAAAAATTTAAACGAATAACCTCTAACCGTTCGGGCAAACTTTTAAATAAAACATGATTAAAATTTTATTTACGAGCATGTAAAAATTAAATTTAAAAATAGGCATAGTCGTCCGTTCACTTGCATAAAAAATGGTTAATTTTGATAGTCAAAGTTAGTGGCGGTGCACTTGAGTACGCAGAAGCTAGTTGCCCATTAAACGAGCAACAGGCTCAGAGTTTCTTTTTTATTTTAAATTTTCGGCTTTCATATTAGAACCTTATTTCACAATTCATTTATCTCAAAATTACGATTCTGTCATAATGGATCATAGAGTTGAGATGCATGATGCTTCCAATGGCCAATTACCAATGCCAAATATAAACAATGGGTAAGTTGTGAGCTAAACATAAGATTTTTTTTATTCATACTATAAATTTTAGTGCTCATTAAATAATGATATGTTAGTGCAATACAGATTGACGACAAACCCATCTAAGCTGAATTTACCCGGTTGTTCAATGTATTCCGAACCTACTTCAATTTTTGGAGTTAATGAGTTTAGAGCTTCTCCTCATGTAATTGATGAAGGGTACGAGATAATAAGTGGTGATTTAATTGAAGGGGAAGCTTAAGATTTCGATGCTTTGGTTGATGATATGTATGTTAGAAATATTGTTCGTTGTTCGTTACAACGACATTAATGAGGTTATTCATGATTATTGCACCAGGACAAGTGATATGAAGGGAGGTATGGTAGCAAAATAATGAATATGTTGAGAAGTGACATATAACAATGTTGTTATATTTAGCTTGCCAAATGAAGAGTTTTAATTCCAAATGAATTAGGGAAGTTATGGGCTTCCAATGTAAATCAGAACTTCAGTTTGCCTTACATGATTGGCCCATCATGAATAATGTTCAGTTGATGGTCGTTGCATCGAACAAACAAAAATTCACATTTGCTTATACACGGCATGATAATTTTACTATTACGTCTCTTTGTCGTTTGCATGCCAGTCTAACCAAACGATTGGATGGTGCCTGGAAAATAACTACCATTAAAGGGCAACATAAATGCACAAATCCTATTCTTCAAGTCGATCACAGGCAATGTAACTCATAGTTTATCAACTTCTTCATTCGGGTTACCATAAGGAAGCAAATGGACATAAAACCCAGAGATGTCAAAAGAAGAATTGAAGCAAAATTTAATATAACAGATTCATACATGAAAATATAGGATGCATGTTGAAAAGCTATTAAGTCCGTGTTTAATAGTTGGGAGGATTCTTATCAATCACTAAATTTATTCATGGAAGTCATTGTTGCAGCTATGTCATGTATAATTTACAAGATTCAGTCCTCTACTTCATATAGGTTTGAAAGGCCATTTTGGGCATTCAGTCTGTCTATCAGTGGTTGGAGGTTTTGCCGCCCCATACTAAGCTTTGGTGGGACTTTCTTGATAGGTAAATGTAACAGCGGCATAGAGCCAGATCTTGAATGCCACAACACTTTGCTCATTATTTTATCTCCAAGCGAACTATACAATGCTAGTGTGCTAGGGCACACAAGCCGGGGTATGCAACGTCGAGCTATTGTAAGAAAAATAAAATTGGGTGCAAAGTAAACGAACCCAAGCAACAGGAGAACCCCCCGCACACCCACCCTTCCCAGCAAGCACGACAAACTAAGTTGAGGTCTGTGGCAACAATACAACACAATTGATCGACACAATTAGATTCCACACATACTAACACTTCAAGTGTTTGATTTGATTTGGTTTCATTTAGGCTCATATTAGACCACTTTGGTTTGGTTAGGTTCATATTATTAGGATATTTTGTTCAACTATAAGTTTGTTGATAATTGGACTTTAGATGATCTTGAATTTAGTTTAAAATTTTGAATTTAAATTTTTCCTTAGATTTGTGTCACCTATACCTGTTTTTTTTAGATATGTCAACTTTAAATATAAATATATTGAATATAAATTTATAATATGCATAATGATATTAATAAAACATAGTTATTATCGCGTTGAATACTATCAAATAATATTATATTCAAGTACACCAAATTGCATGACTGATTGGTTAAAAACAGTAATTTTTTCGTATAGTTATAGTGTTAAGTGACATGGTATTGCATTTAATTTCCCATCTATTAATTCATCTGAAATAACATATTCATTCCTTCTATTACAAATATGGGTTAATAAATATATTTTTTTTCAAGGATAAAAAACTTATAAGAAATACTTAAATTAATTTTATTTATATTTTTGAAGTGAGGTTAATTTTTAATAATATATATCATAAAAGAAATAAAAAGCATAAATAAAAATTTTAATTAATTAAAAGATAACTAATTACTCATTTCATTTACTTGGCAATTAGAATTTTGATTTTATCGGCTTGTAGATCATGGTCGATTAAACTCAAAGAGTGAAATAAAATGTAAAAATCTTGCTCGATAGAATGCCTATTAGTTCTAGATATATTATGGAACAAATTGGAGGAAATTTTTTGGATAGTGCTAAAACTATCTTATAATATGTTTCATCATATCTTGTGCCTATAGGTTCGCTTTGTTAAGAACCTCTAATATAAATACTCATCTCTAATTCTTGTGTTCAATAAGACGCTGACACGTGTACCTATCTACTGCTTGTCTTTTATAAATAGAGACATAGGCCGGCTGTAAAGAGTAGAAAAGTAATAATAAAATATTCTTTATTAGTTCTTTATCCGGCATCACTGTTCATCTTCTTTCTTGTGTCTCTCTGTTAAGTTTCTACACGCTTGAGAGCTATTAGGATTCAATGTCATTATCATAGCGAGGCTGGTCATGAGACAGAGAGATTATTATGTATGGAGAACTGTGCTTTTAATTATGTTCATAGAGATAAATCGGACGATTCTCTGTGTCCGATCTTCACATATAATAATTTCTCAATGAGACTAAGGACTAATAGGCTTTATCGACAACATCGAGCTTGTTTATGCGATGGGCTGGATTTATTTTTTTTATGAATCCTGACCTTATGTCGGTGAAAGAAGCGCTCTTGTTATTTTTCCCATATTAAATATGGCACGTCAGAGGTCGCATGCAGGGGTCCAATTTTGCGGTCCAAGCCTCCAAACATGGAACGATGTCGAATGCTATGAAGGCGACGTGTAGCCGTCAATGTGGCGGGTGTTATCCTCCAAGAAATCATTAGCGGGAGAACCGGAATGGGCCCCAAGTGGCTTTATCTGCACTTTCCTCTTGGGCCCAGTGGGCTCAACGGGCTCATCAAAAGAAACGCAAGAACAATTGGCTACACAACAGCGCATTATTTTTTTTTTTTTAAAAAAGTCTAAAGCTTCAGTTAGCTCTAAGTTGGGAAAATTGCAAAAGCACTGAGCTGCAAATAATTATTTGTAGAGGCACTTAAATGCAATAATTCAGTAGGATTGGTAAGCTGTAGCTGTTTTTTTTTTTCGGAAGTTAGTTCGAAGTGGATCACAGCTTGAATAATGATAAGTAAGAATCTATTCGGGCAGCTTTTCAACTGTATTATTTTTTAAATAATAATTATAGATTATAGTACAAATTTATGAAGAAAAAATATATTTTAATAATTAAATATATTAAAATATGAGAGTTGAATAATATTATTTATTAACTTTTTTTATTGAACGGGTATCCACCGGCTGTCATCCTCTAAAGAGGGCTTAGTGGCGTGATTAATCCTCGACAAACTTAGAAGAGGTATCCACCATAGAAACCTCCTAGTCCGCACTTGATTGGCCATACTTAAGAGTCGTTGTCGCTCGAGGAGAGTCGAGCAAGGGTTGTGGGGTTCCCAACCGTACTCGCCCACTAATCAAGCCAAGTAACAAGGATATTTATTAACTTTTAAAAAATATTTAATAATCTCTAAATAATACTTTTATGACTAATTTGGATGCTCCAAATGGAATCCTCTATACTAATACAGTACACTCAGGGAGTTTAAGAGGAAATAAATTTATGACTAAACTAAGAATTCATTTGCACTCTAATATATATTAATTTTATTCTATCATGATAGATTATTATTTTTACACTATTCTATTGTAACAACATAAAATACAAATATTCTATTTCGTTAATATTCCTAAATTACAACATTTTCCTTGTTGATTAAGAGATATATGATATATTTTAAACCATCTAAATTGAATAAAAAAAATTCGAAGAGATATTTCTCTCTTACCTTATACTATTATTTATAAAGTTTATTTTCTCTTCTTATATTAGTACAAAACTTTATTCCTATCAAGATTTAGCTTTAGTTATGTACTCTTTGGAAACTTCTAAGAAGTCTGATAGGATAAGAATATAAAAAATCTATATGACACAATATTAGAACTGATACATAATAATTAAATTCTGTTAGGATGAAGTAAACCACCGCAAATGAAAACAAATAAGAGAACAAATAGAATGCAATAAAAGTAATTGACGGTGGGATTTAAACAGAAAAATATAAATCAAGGGAGAACTATCCAGCAATAACTATAAAATGAGGATATAATAATAAATAAATATCATTCTCATATGCTCCTTCCTTCGTTTTCTAACTTTAACACCGTTTCTTCTCTCTCAAAAAAGAATGCACTGTTCAAAACAAAAGTAGAAAGTCAAGATGGTAATACCAGAGAGATACCGCTTTATAATAAAAACGATAAAGAAAATCTGTTCAATACGGTTGCTCGCAGATACATACATCTGGCATGGTAACCAAAAAAATAAAATGAACGTTGCATAGCACTTCTCGAACCCAACACAAGCAGGAAGAACCCTAATGCAAACCACCAGTAAAGCCGGTTGAGTTGAGGTCATTGGAGAGATACAAATCCGATTGAATCATCACAATCAGATTCACATCAGAAAATGAACATAATCCAAGTCAACATATTTAAGTATATGAAATGATGGTATCTAGTTATTTAATGAGATTAAAATATTTTTGAACAATCTAATTATAAATTTTATTTTATATTTTGATTACTATCCTATATCTTGTGTTGAAAAATACTTTAATAATGCAAGAAAGTAACTTGAAGTTAATAAAAAAATAATCTAATTCCCAGGCATTCCAATTAAAAATAATTTTATTTAAAACAGTATTAAAATAGAATGAGCCCATCAGCATGTGAACACTACAATTATATTAAAAGAAATCAAACAAAAAAAATTAATAAAATAAAATAAATCGGTCTACATTGGTGGAGTACATCTTCAATAGCTCATTTAGTAGTTAAGTACGC